>NC_056732.1:1600623101-1600735601 GCF_019279795.1 Protopterus annectens
AAGAATGAGCTTCTCCAATACAAAGTTAAGGTCCCAGGCTGGAGTTGGGGCTCTCCTGGGTGGTCTTACATTTTTGGCCCCTCTGAGGAACTGCTTGAGCAGTGAATGAGAGAAGAGGGGAGATTCTGTGTTATAATGAGCTGAAATGGCTGAGGCGTGAATTTTGATGGAGGAAAAAGAAAGGCCCTTGCGAAGCATCTCAGTTAAGTATTGTAAAATCTGAGGTAGGTTGGGCGCTGCTGTACTCCACCCGATATTGGTTCCAGGCACAGAATCCTTTCCATTTTTCAGCATAAGATTTTCTAGTACTAGGCCTCCTTGCCTCTAAAATGATATCCATCACTGGTTTACTGTGGGATGGTAAAGGAGAGATTAGGTAATTAGCCAGGCTGCTAGGTTTAGGGTTTGAAGCTGAGGGTGCAGAATCTGGTTCTCCTGCTGAGACAACAGGGTACGAGTCTGAGGCAGGTGCCATGGGGCCAACAGTGACGCACTGCACAAGAGGGGGTACCAGTGTTGGCGTGGTCAGTCCGGTGCAATCAATATCGTCCTTGGTTTGTCCTGTTTGATCTTTAGTAGCACTTTGGAGAGGGGAGGCAGAGAAGGAAAGGCATAACCCGATAGGTTTCCAGCTGAAGGACAGAGGTTTTTCCAGGTGAAGGACAGAGCATCCACTTTCCAAGCTTGTTTGTGGGGAGTCCCTTGTGCAAAATTTGTCCAATTGGTAGTTCCGGGAGGAGGCAAACAGGTCTGTATCTGGGCTCCCCCATATGTTTATCAACATGTTGAAAATCTTTGGTTCCAGTTTCCACTCGTGTGGGTCCATGCGATTTCTGCTTAGTCCATCTATCAGTATATTTAGCTTTCCTGCCAGGAACTGAGCTTGTAGATGTACTTGCTAGCTCAAGGCTGTGTTCACAATGCCATGGCTAGTCTACAGAGAGGGCAAGAATGGGTACCCCCCTGTTTATGTACCACATAACAGTGGTGTTGTCCGTCTTTACCATTAATTGTCCTGGAAGAATGTGGTCCTTGAAGGCTGTCAGAGCATTCTGTGCAGCTAACATTTCTTTTTGATTGATATGCAGGTGCATTTGACTTGGGTTCCATTTGCCCTAAATGCACTTCCCTGCCAGGTGAGCCCCCCCCATGCATAGTCTGATGCGTCTGTGGTTAGGGTTTGGGCGGCAGGTGGTAGAGTGAATGGTAATCCCTTGTTTTGGTGGCAAGCCTCAGCCCACCAAAGAAACTCTAGGCGTAGGCAAGGTATGATAGGAATTATTGCTTCTAGATCCTGAGAATGTTGACACCACAGGCTTTTTAGACACCATTGTAGTTTCCTCATATGCAGTCTTGCATATGGAATTAGAAGAATGCAGGAGGCCATGAACCCCAAGACTTGCAGTATTTGTTTTGCAGATAGCAGGGTTTTCGTGGCCACTAGTTTGAAGTAGGTTGTCAAATGAATTTGTTTCTCTGGCATGAGGAAAGCCATCTGGGAAGTTGTATTCAAGCTTGCTCCCAGGAATATAATTTGTTGACAGGGTAACCAGGTGTGATTTACTTTTGTTTATGATGTACTCCAGACAAGTTAGAACTCTCTGTTCAAAAGCCAGATGATTCAAAATGAAGTCCTGGCTTCCTGCCTGAATTAGACAATTGTCCAGGTATGGGTACATCTGAATATTTCTTTGCCTGCAAAATGCAATGACTGGAGCTAGGCACTTTGTGAATACCCTGGGCGCAGTAGATAAGCCAAAGGGCAGTGCAGAGAACCGATAGTGCGTGTTTCCTGCTTTGAAGCGTAGGCATCTTCTGCAAGATTCCCTGACTTGGATGTGCAGGTATGCCTCCTTTAAATCGAGTTTTGCCAACCACGCATCTTTGCCTAGCACAGGAAGCAACTGAATAGTCAGTATCTTGAATTTTGGAATCACCAAAAAGGTGTTTAGAGTAGACAGGTCCAGGATAGGACGTCATGAATTGTCTTTTCTGGGTACCAGGAAAAGTCTTGAGTAGAAACCTTGTCCCTTTTCCTCTTCTGTTACAGTTTGAATAGCCTTTATGCTTAAAAGAGAGAGTACTTGCTTTTGACCCTCTGCTCACTGATTTGGGGGTAGATCTGGCCAACCGTTTGGGGTTGGTAACGTGTGGAAGTGAAGTCTGTATCCTTGGGACACTATATTTAAAACCCATTTGTCCTGGGTAATGAGCTCCCGGTTTTCTGCATGTAGGGCAATCTTTACCCCCAAAAAGGCAGTCAGTTGAGAAGTGCTTGGAAGTTTTAAAATGAAGTCAGTGAGACAGTTTACCATAGGGGGGAGTTTTACTACTCCCAAATTTGGAAGAGGGGGCCCCCCTCCCACTGCTTAGTCCTGTGCGTACCCTGGGACTGAAGCCTGGGTGTCCTGCTGGATCTGGGTTTGGGCTGAGAAGGCCTGGAAGACGCAGTAAAGGACCAATTTTTGGAAGGCCAATGCCTACTAAATCTTGGAGGTTGAACTTGTAAGAAATCTTTAACAGTTTGCATAGATTTAGCTTTTTCCGCCATCTTTTTAAGAACTTATTCTGCCTTATTGCCAAACATGCAGTCTTGATTTAAGGAAGCATCCAGTAATTTAGCTTTAACATGATCTGGCAAGGATTGCTCCTTAAGCCAAGCATGCATTCTAAGTACAGACCCAGTGACAGCAGCCCTGCAAGATGCCTCTAATGAATCAAAACCACATTGCAAAGTATGATTTCCAACTTGTTCAGCAAAATGCATTAAATCCTGTAAATCCTTACTTTCAGCACAATCAGGAATCAACATAATTTTCTGTTTAAGCAATCCAATAATATGCTGTTGATACTTTAACATATGAAACTGGCAGGTTAAGGCCCTAATGGACAAAGTTGCAGAAGTGTATACCTTCTTACCCCATCTATCCAGCACCCTGGAGTCTCTATCAGAGGGGGTAGGATTTTTAGCAGTAGTAGCTTTAATGCCCTTGGGACCCTGTGAAATGGTCTCAGGATCCGCAGTAGGATTTTTGAAAAGGAACTTGTCAGAGTCAGGAACCCTGTAATATCTATCAGGTTTTCTGGGAGCAGGAGGTAGAGAGTCAGGGGCCAAGCTAGATTCCGAAAAGGCATCATCAACAATGTCTAGTACAGGAGGGATAGCTAAAGGCCTGTGCTGGGCAGGAGTAAGAAATCCCTAAGCCTCTTTTCATAATCAGAGAAAATGCACCCTAAGAGTATACAAGGTTTCACCACAAGAGAGATCCTGGGGGGGGGGGGGGCAGAGGGAATACAGTCCTCAGCATCAGAATCTTCATTAGTAAATAAGGGTAAATCCTGGTCATCAGAGGAAACAGAAATTTCAGAATCCTGGTCAGAAGTATCATAAGCAAACTCAGTCGTAGGTCTCTTAGAGGGTGAAGGTTGGCTTCCCCTGATTAAAGTAATAAGGTCTTCAGCCATTCTTATTTGTTTTTTTAGCCATAGAGGCCTGACCATGCAGTCTGATGCGTCTGTGCGAACTGCTTCTGCTTCGGGCACCGCACGGCAAGAAAGACTGATGTAATGGTGTCGGTTGCATGTTTTATACCCCTGACGACCTGACGTCATGGAAGAAGAGACAGCAACTGACGCAGGACCCAAGACTTTGTTAATCAGGCCGACTGAGGGCTACTGTAAGCAGATGACCCAAATGTGATGACTGCAATAGTGAAACACGAAGAACATCTGGTAATGACTGGCTCCCAGCCGGAAGCGTAAATGACTCCTTGACACCCTGTCCATTTTTATGTGGTAGTAAGCATTTTGGAGATCTACTGAGCACATCCAATTGTCTTTCCCTAATAACGGGAGTATAGACTGCAGTGTCACCATCTGGAAAGTACAGTTGTGTACACTTACCATAAATGTAGATGTTCGAGTGTATTCACTGTTGCAGTCATTACATTTGGGTAATCTGCTGGCAGGTTGCCTTCAGTCAACAAAGTCTTGGGTCCTGTGTCAGTTGCTGTCCCTTCTTCCATGATGTCAGGTCATCAGGGGTATAAAACATGCAGTTGACGCCATTTTCATCAGTTTTTCTTGCCCCAGATGTCAGGTGCCCCCCAAATATATATATATATATATATATATATATATATATATATATATATATATAAGAGATATAGTAAGAGAAAAATAGGGGGCTGGCGGGTGGGTAACCAGGACTGCAACAGTGAATACACTGGAACATCTACATTTATGGTAAGTGTACACAACTGCACTATGTTCTTAGTGTTTCACTGTTGCAGTCATTACATTTGGGTAGAATCCCAAAGCTATGGTGGGGAGGATGGAATTATACAGCATTAGGAGCAGCTATAAGGCCCTGCAGGACAGCAGTGGCAAAGCCTGCTCTGGATTTAGAGAAGAGAGGTAAATGGTAATGTTTGGTGAACGTATGAACTGAGCTCCAGGTAGCAGCTGCTAGAATGTCTCTGGTAGGAACCCCTCTGAGAAAGGCTGCAGAAGTAGATGCAGCCCTGGTGCAATGGGATCTGATCCACTTGGGGACAGGTTTACCATGGTGCATGTAGCAGAAACGAATACAATGGCTTATCCATTCTGAAATAGTCTGCTTTGAAATAACCTTTCCCTCTGCCCCTGCAGCAAATGCCACCTGCAATTGCTCAGATTTTCTTAGAGATTTTGTCCTGTTTAAGTAGAATCTTAGTTGTCTGTGTACATCCAATGAATGCAGAATCCGCTCCCCCTTGTTCTGTGGATTTGGGAAAAAGGTTGGCAGATGAATGGTTTGATTAAGAGCCACACTAGTTACCACCTTAGGCATAAATGGGTGAGTTTTTCCAACACAAAATTGAGGTCCCATGCAGGAGTTGGTGCTCTCCTGGGAGGTCTTAAATATTTGGCCCCTCTGAGGTACGGCTTTAGTAAGGGGAGAGAAAAGAGAGGAGGCTCTGTGTTGTAATGAGCCGAAATGGCAGAGGCATGGACTTTTATGGAAGAAAAAGATTGGCCCTTGTGAAGCACCTCAGCTAAATATTGCAGAATCTGAGGAATATTGGGCATTGCTGTGTTTATTCCTTGTGCTTTGTTCCAGGCACAGAATCTTTTCCATTTATCAGCATAAGATTTTCTAGTACTAGGACTTCTAGCCTCCAAAATGACATCCATCACAGGTTTACTGAGAGAAGTAACTGATGAAATTAGTTGATTAGCCATGTTGCGAGATTCAGAGTTTGCATCTGAGTGTGCAGAATTTGACAGTTCTGTTGAGACAGTAGATAAGGTGTCTGAGGCAGGTACCATGGAGGAAGGTGTGACATATTGCGTTGAAGCGGGTACCAGTGTTGGCGAGAACAGTCTGGCGCAATCAGAATAATTTTTGTTTTTTCCTGTCTGACTTTTAGTAAGACCTTGGAGAGCAGAGGCAGAGGGGGAAAGTACAGTTTTGTACCTACCATAAATGTAGATGTCCGAACTGGATAGCATCTGCAGTCATAAC
Organism: Protopterus annectens; assembly: GCF_019279795.1. Lineage (NCBI taxonomy): Eukaryota > Metazoa > Chordata > Ceratodontiformes > Protopteridae > Protopterus > Protopterus annectens. The sequence goes on from NC_056732.1 coordinate 1,600,628,608, forward strand.
AACTGGGTTGTCCTGTCGTCAGGCAGCCCTTCAGTCGGCCGGATTCCAAAGTCCGGGTCCGGCTTCGGCTGATGTCGCACTTCACCTGACGTCATCTCTGTTGGTCTTCGGGTATAAAAGCATCAGCCGACGCCATTTTCCTCAGTTTCTTGCCCCAGATGCCAGTAGCCCTCTTGAAGGCTAAAATTTGGAGAGATGCCAATGTTTCCAAAAGGATAGAGGTAAACACAAAAATAAGCATGTATGTACATATATACAAACAAATACACCATAAAAGACTCCCCCCCACCAGCTAGCTATTAGGAGGGTAAACACCCTAGGAGTACCACAGAGGGGAAAGAGGGAGGGTAATCCTGACTGCAGATGCTATCCAGTTCGGACATCTACATTTATGGTAGGTACAAAACTGTACTATGTCCTTCATGGATGCATCTGCAGTCATAACAACTGGGTAGAATACCATAGCCAACTAGGGGAGGAGGATAAAAGTAGATTATGGTGTATTTAGGATCCCTTGCAGTACAGCAGTGGCAAACCCTGCTCGGGATCTGGAATATAGAGGCAAATTATAATGCTTGGCAAATGTATGCACGGAGGTCCAAGTAGCCGCCTCAATAATGTCTTTGGTTGCCACTCCTCGTAAGAAGGCTGTGGTAGTGGCTGTTGCCCTTGTAGAATGAGGTCTTATGTTCTGTGGAATTGGTTTTCCATGGAAGGAGTAACAGAATCGTATGCAATTTCCTATCCATTTGGAGATTGTCTGTTTGGAAATAGCTTTTCCTTCCCTTCCTGTTGCATAGGCTACAAAAGTTGGTCAGTCTTTCTGCTATTTTTGTTCTGTCCAAGTAGTAGCGTAGCTGTCTATGTACATCCAAGGTATGCAGTATTCTTTCCCTCTGTTTTGTGGGTTGGGAAAGAAGGTAGGTAGGTGGATTGCCTGGTTTAAAGACACTCTGGATACCACCTTAGGCATAAATGTAGGATTAGTCCTCATGGACACTCTATCTTGGTGGAAGATTAGGAAGGGTTGCACTGCCATTAAGGCCTGTAGTTCTGAAACCCTCCTTGCTGAAGTAATTGCCAGTAGGAAAGCAGTTTTCCATGACAGGTGTTGTAGGTCTGCTGTTGCTGCTGGTTCAAAGGGTGATAGTGTCAACTTTTCTAGCACAACGTTTAAGTCCCAAGCTGGTAATGGTGGTTTCCTTGGAGGTTTTACATTCTTGATTCCTCTGAGGAACTGCCTGAGCAAAGGGTGCGAAAAAACAGGTGGATCAAAGCTGTATTCTGCTGAAATAGCTGATGCATGTATCTTGATGGAGGAGTAGGACAGGCCTGAATGAAGAAGTTCGGCCAGATACTCCAGAATGTTAGGCATATCTATGTTTGACACATCTTTTCCTCTTTCCGTACTCCAAATGACAAACCTTTTCCATTTTCCAGCATAGTTCCTTCTTGTTGAAGGTCTGCGTGCTTCAAGAATAATGTCTTTAACTCTTTGGGAAAGTTCTGGATTAGCTGCAGCTATGTGATGTTCCATGCAGTCAGTTGCAACGTTTTTAGGTTTGGATGTATGATGCTGTAGTTGTTCTGAGTTAACATCAAAGGCATCAGGGGTATTGGCCACATATTGTTCGAGACATGCTCCTCAGCAGTGGGTACCAGTGTTGTCTTGGCCAGTTTGGAGCTATCAGGATTATCCTTGGACGTTCTTCCTTGATTTTTAGTAGTACTTTGTGTATCAAGGGAAGAGGTGGGAATGCATATGCTGTTAGGCCTTTCCAGCTGAAGGAGAGCGAATCCACTTTCCATGCTAGTGGGTGGAATGTCCTTGTGCAGAACTTTTGAGCTGGTGATTGAGAGGTGATGCGAATAGATCTATCTGAGGCATTCCCATTTCTTTGAGATGGTCTTGAAGATGTCCGGGTGCAGCTTCCATTCGTGGGCATCCGATGTGGTTCTGCTTAATATGTCTGCTAGAGTATTTTCTTTTCCGGTACAAATATTGCCTGTAACTGGATGTTGTAGCTGAGTGCCAGGGTCCACAGCTCCAAAGTCATTCTGCATAGGGGTATGAATGAGTGCCTCCCTGTTTGTTGATGTACCACATGACTGTGGTGTTGTCTGTCCTTATCATCAACTGGCCCTCTTGGAGAAATGGTTTGAACTTTTGGATTGCCAGTTTTACTGCCAGCATTTCTTTTAGGTTGATGTGCAGGTGAAGTTGATCCTGTGTCCACAATCCTTGCACGCATTTGTCCAGCATGTGGGCCCCATCCTAGGTCTGAAGCGTCTGTTGTGATGGTCTGGCTTGCTTGACATCTGCGAAAGGGTAGGCCTGGGTTTGACTGACATGCCTGAGCCCACCATAGGAACTCCTGCTTTAAGCATGGAATTAGTGGGATTTCTGTTTCTAGGCTGTGTCTGTGTTGGGACCATAAATTCTTTAGGTACCACTGTAGTTTTCTCATATGTAGTCTGGCAAATGGGACCAAGATTATGCATGATGCCATGAAGCCCAAGGCCTGCAGTACTTTTCTTGCTGTTAACTTGTTCAGTTTTGTTAGTGCCAAGAAGTAAAGAGGGAGTTCTTTTGTTTTTCTGTAGTCAGGAATGCCATTTGTTTTACTGTGTCCAATTCAGCCCAAGAATGTCCTTGTTTGGGATGGTATCAGCCTTGACTTTTGTAAATTGACTGTGTATCCCAGTGCTTGTAGCAAGTAAATGACCCTTTGTAAATCTGTTGTCAGCTTGCTTTTGTTGTCCCCTTGTAGCAGGCAGTCGTCCAGGTATGGGTAAATTTGAATTCCCTGTAGTCTGCAATGGGCGATTACTGATGCCAGGCATTTTGTGAATACTCTGGGTGCAGTAGATAAGCCAAAGGGCAATGCTGAGAATTGATAGTGCTCTGATCCTGCAAGAAATCTGAGGTATCTTCTGCAGATTGGTCAAATGGGGACGTGCAGGCATGCCTCCTTGAGATCTAGAGTTACCAGCCAAGACTCCTTGCCCAGCATGGGAAGAAGTTGCTGTAGGGTCAGCATTTTGAATTTTGGGACAATGATGTATGTATTTAAGGTGGACAGGTCGAGAATTGGTCTCCAACTTTTTTCCTTTCTTGGAACTAGGAATAGTCTGGAGTAGAACCCCTTTCCTTGCTCTGCTGTTGGCACTCTTTCCACAGCTCTCATGTTTGCTAACTCCATTATCTGTTGTAGTGCCTCTGTTTTTTGATTTGGAGGTAGATTTGGCATTCCTCTTTTGACTGGTAAAGTGTGGAAGTGAAACCGGTAACCTTGATCTATGGTTTGTAAAATCCACTTGTCTTTTGTTATGCAGTGCCAGTTCTTTGAAAATAAGGTTAACTTTCCGCCTAGAGGAGCTGCTATTTGTTCCCTGGTAGGCGGATTTAGGGTTAAGTCACTGTGGTTGTGCTGATGTAGTGGCAGTGGTTGTGTCTGTGCCTCTGTTGTTACCTTGCCACTGTTGTCCTCTGTAGGCACCTCCTCTGGATTGGTTTCTGCCTCTGGAACGTCTATTCCTGCCCCTTTGAAATTTTGTGGAGTCAGGAAAGGACCAATTTTTGGCAGGCCAGTTCCTGCTAAACCTTGGGCGTTGAACCTGCAAGAAATCTTTAACCGTTTGAACAGATTTTGCCTTTTCTTCCATTTTCTTCATAACCTGCTGGGCAGGTGTACCAAACAAACTTGTCTTATCCATAGGAGCATCTAGCAACTTAGCTTTAACATGATCCAGTAAAGCTTGCTCCTTTAGCCATGCATGCCTTCTTATCACTGTGCCAGTCATGGCTGATCTAAATGAAGCCTCCAGTGCATCATAGCCACATTTTAAGGAATGGTTGCTAACCTGTTGTATGTTATTTACCATTTCTAATACATATTTCTTATCAAGAGATTCATCAGTGGTTAGTCTTTTAGTTAACTGATCAAGCATAAACTCTTGGTATTGTATCATGTGAAACTGACAGTTTAAAGCTCTAGCTGAGAGAGTAGCTGAAGTGTAGACCTTTTTACCCCATCTGTCTAATGACCTTGCTTCCCTTTCAGAAGGAATAGGGTTTTAGCTATGGTCGGCTACTGCCTTGGGACCCTGGGATATAGTTTCTGGGTCTGCAAGTGGGGCCTTGTAAAGGTGGTGATGAGTATCTGGCACCCTGTAAAATCTGTCTGGTTTGGCAGGGGCTGCGCGTAAAGAATCTGGAGCGGAGCAGACATCATTGAAAGCATCATCCACCACAGGGAGAACAGGAGGTATAGCTAAGGGCCTGTGCTGTGGGAGGTGCAGAAAGGTCCTAAGTCTTTTCTGGAGTCTAAAAATCCTGTTGCTGCCATTGGAACTGCTCTCGCATGGCATGTAAGGTTTCCCCAAAGGAGAATTCTTCTGGTGGGGAAGCAGCTGGAATGGATTCTTCAGCATCAGAATCTTCAAAATTGGAGAAAGGAGCCTCTGGCTGGTCAGTTATGTCTGATTCGTCAGCAGAATCATCAGAGGACACTGGCTCAGGGGCTCTGCCCTAGGTCTCTTCTCTGGGGGCTGAGAGGCCCTGTCTGGGTGAGATTGAGATCCTCTAATTAATGAAATTAAATCTTCTGCCAAAGTAAGCATTTGAGAACTAGAAGAGGGCCTGGTTGTGGGGGGTTTAACAGGCACTGTCTTAGTAGTCTTGGCTGCTTTAGCCCTGGCGAAGGCCTTAATGGACATGGCTGCTGGAGGCCTAGCAGCACCACGTGCTGGGGTAGAGACATCCAAGGGAATGGTGTCTGATAAGTCAGTGGCAACCACCGTAGTGGCTAAATTTTCTGAGGCCGATTCAAGAGTGGTAGCAGGGGCCTCAGTTGTAGAGATAGGTTCAGCTGTACTTTGATCAGTTTTCTCGGTTTCGCCGAAACCGAGACACTCGCGTTTGCTTAACCATGGTTTCGGCGAAACCACGGACCGCGAGTGTCGGTCTTTATCTTTGCGTTTTTTGGCAGATTGGGTAGTCGGAGGATCCGACGGCATAATGTACGCAAAATCAGAACCGAAAAACTGTTCTGCAAACTCCGACCGACGCCTAAGCGTCGGTTGAAAGAAGCACAGGCGAACAGGCTGCTACGTCGTGGGCTGGGCCTAAACAAGGCAGACAATAAGAGTGGAAATCTTTATGAGGTATTTGTTTCCCACAGGTTAAACAATTATTAACTTTTTCTGACATCGGCTGAGGCAAGAAAGAGTCCCCAACGGGGTACTTAGCTTTAGAAGTCTTCGAAGTAGTATTCGGTAGAAGTAATCTCTGGATCCGACCGACCGGCACTTACGAACAGCTTCTGCTTGAGCCACGCGCAAGAAAGACTGAGGAAAATGGCGTCGGCTGATGCTTTTATACCCGAAGACCAACAGAGATGACGTCGGGTGAAGTGCGACATCAGCCGAAGCCGGACCCGGACTTTGGAATCCGGCCGACTGAAGGGCTGCCTGACGACAGGACAACCCAGTTGTTATGACTGCAGATGCATCCATGAAGGACATCAGCATAGACTGACAGGTTTTTCCAGCTGAAGGATAGAGCATCCACTTTCCAAGCTTTTTTGTGATGAATTCTTGTGCAGAATTTGTCCAACTGATAGTTTTGGGGTGAAGCAAAATGATCTATGTCTAGGCTCCCCCATTTCTGTCTCAACATGCTGAAGATTTGTAGATCCCATTTCCATTCGTGTGGGTCCATAAGATTTCTGCTTAGCTCGTCTGCCAGAGTATTTTGCTTTCCTGGCAGGAATTGAGCTTGTAGATGTATCTGGTAAGACAAGGCTGTGTTCCACAAAGCCATGGCTAGTCTGCAAAGGGGGAAGTAATGGGTACACCCCCTGCTTGTTTATGTACCACATCACTGTGGTGTTGTCCCCTTAAAGTATGCAAAGCTTCTCCAAAAGAGAAATCCTCAGGAGGAGAAGCAGAAGGGATGGAATCTTCTGCATCAGAGTCCTCATAAGGAGGAATAGATAATTCCTGATCAGAAGAGGAATCAGAAGAAATAGAAACCTGATCTGAAGATTCATAGTCAGTGCCTTGCCTAGGCCTCTTAGCAGGAGGGGGATGGGAACCCCTGATAAAGGTAATTAAATCCTCAGCCATTTTGATCATTTGTTTTTTAGGCATAGGTGCCTGTGCACGTGGCCCAAGCGTCTATTTTTTAGACATAGAAGTTGGTTTTGGCCTAGGTTTTGAAGATGGCGTTGGTTTAATATACAAATCTTTAGGCCTGAAAACACCCTCAGAAGCCGGTGCCTGCTCAGCGGCTCCGGACCCATCTAAGGTAGAGACATCGGCGGGTTAAATACTTAAAGTGTCTCGTGGCATACCGGACCCCGAATGGGTCTCAGTAGAGGCTTGCGAATCAAAAGTAGTGGGTGTTAGGGGCTGCGAAAGAACCTCACTGAGTACCGGCGAACCAGCGGCTGGCTTAGGAGAAGCTTCGTCGTCGGTTTTGGACCTCAACGGTCTGTCTCTGTCTTTTTCTTTGCGTTTTTTGTGTATTCCGGTAGTCAGATTGCTAACCGACGACATTTCTGGATAGTTAAAATCTTGAGCCAAAATATTTAGATGCAAAAATATACAGACGCTTAATAATGCGTTGATTAAATTTAGCACAAAACCGACAGCAAGGCACGTTGTGGTCTGGGCCTAAGCAAGGAATACAGTACAAATGAAAATCCTTATGAGGTATTTGCTTCCCACAAGTAATACAATTATTAACTTTTACTTACATCGGTAAGGAACAAGAAAAAGTTTCCCCAACGGGGTACTTAGCTTTAGGTTGAAGACTTCGGTTCTGAAACCTGAAAACGAAAATTTCAAGAGTTGGCCGACCGGCACTTATGAACTGCTTCTGCTTCGGGCAAAGCGTGGCAAGAAAGATTGATGAAAATGGCGTCTGCTGCATGTTTTACAGAAGGGACAGCAACCGACGCAGGACCCAAGACTTTGTTAATCAGGCCGACTGAGGGTAACCTGCCAGCAGATTACCCAAATGTAATGACTGCAACAGTGAAACACGAAGAACATCTTGTCCTTCTTTACTGATTCGTTCAATCTGCTGAGGTCCAAGATGGGCCTCCAGTCCCCTGTACATTTTGGCACTAAAAAGAATCTGAAGTAAGCTCCGGATCCTATTTGGTCTGCTGGGATGGTTTGGATGACTCTTTTTGTCAGCAACTTGTTGATCTCCACAGTTGCCTGATCCCTGTTATTGGGTGGAACATCCGGGATCCTCTTGGGAACATAAGGTGGAAGAGAAAAGGGCATGACACAGCCTCTGGTAATAATTCTTTGTACCCATATGTCTTGAGTGATACTTAGCCAGGCTTCTAGATACAAAGAAATGTGACCCCCACATCAGGAACGCTGGTAAGGCCGGCCCCGAAACAAATCGCGGCCTCCTTGGTTTTGCAGTCCACCCCTGCCTCTAGGGTGACGTCTACCATTTTCCTCCTCCTCCTCTGCCTCTGAAGGAGGAGTTACCCTGTGCATGTTGGAAAATCCTCTGGGACTTCTTGAACCACATTTTACCACCCCTCTGACCCTTAGGGTATGGTCTAGAGGGGACAGTAAAACGTACTCCCACAGCAGAGAGTGTTTTTCCTTGTTGCTCGCACTGGGTGAGAGAGTGTCCTTTACCTTGGGTCCAAACAATGAGGAACCGTCGAAGGGAGCGTTGGTAAAGGTAGACTTGAACCGTTCCGCAAAATTACACAAACGCATCCAGGAATGACGTCTTAAGGAAATTCCTTAACCTGCTGCTCTATTCGCTCCATCGGCTGCATACGAGATATGCCTCATGGACGAGTTGACAATAGAGTTGAAGGTGGACAACTGGGCAGACACCTTTGTCAGGGACTCCGTCAGTACATGCACCTTGTAGAGAATCTCCTAACTCCTTAAGGAGATCTCTCTGAAGCCTCATGAAGTGTGTAAGGTAGTTCAGCGATCTAAGAGTAAATGCCACTGAAGAGAAGATATGCTTCCCATATCTGTCCATCGTTTGAGACTCCTTATTCAACGGATGAAGAGAAGTCTCCACTAGCTTCTTCTTAGTGGCCATCACCATCATGGCATCGACGGGAACACCGTTAGATAAAAATTCCTTTTCTCTGGGTGAAGAAAGAAACTTATTTGGTCTCCTGGGGACTGGCTCAACGGCATCAGCAGTATTCCACACCTTCAGACTAACTAGCTTCATCAGTCCGTCAAAAGGTGGAGACACACAAGAGGCTGAAGGTTGAGATCCGAAAGCCTTCAGGTACACTGACTCCTCCTCATAAGGGGTGACAGTGGGCCAGCCGCACCTATGCTCAAGGATTTCCAGGATGTCTATGAAGGAGACATTATTAGAGGACGACTTGAGGGACCCTTCTGACTCCTTGAGGTCAGTGTCGGAGGTCAAAGACTCATCCTGAGAGTCTACATGCTTCCTCTTGCATGTTCTCTTCCCTGGGGGCTCCTCGGAAGGATATTCTGGGGAGGTCTCTGAAAAGTGGGGGCCACCAGCTGGTGGCTCCTGAGGCTGCGGGTCTCTCCTGACGAGGGAGGGAGTAGGAGCTGAGACAGAAGAAGGTGCCCTGGGTGGGGAGAGTGTCGGTACCTCTGGTAGGAGCTGAAGATCGGGACAGCACACTCATGATCTCGAATGCTGACCTCTCCGGCTCGAAGAGGCAGAGGATGCCCTCGGTTCCAGAGCCATCAGCTCCAAGATAGACGTAGGATCTGAACTCACCCTCACCAATGCGCCAAAAGGGAGGCTCGGAGCTGAAGAGGTTTGGTTCCAGGCATCCCTGTCGGGGTTGAATGGGGAGCTTTGGCTCCTAGACACCACAGACGGCACAGAGAGTGTCGGAGCAGGACTCTACTACAAAACAACCACAGGGGGAGCTGGAACCGAGGGTTCCACCAGCGGTACCAAACGCTCTGAAAGGCCAGCATGGCTCGGAGGAGGAATCACCGAAGGGGGCATAACGGGCTCAAGTGGCTCCAGAACCGACTGGGTCAGAGCCAACAACAATTTTGGTAAGGCAGACGACTTCAAAAGTCTCAGCAATACCCTCTCTCCACATCTTCTTCCGATAAACTCCTGGAAGACCTGGAGGACAGAGTAGGAGAACAGGATCTCTGCAGTATTGGTGACTTCAATGTAGAGGAGACCAGTAATGGTTCCATAGACCAGCTCCGTTGAATAGTCTCAGTGGTCGGCTCTGAGCTACTTGGCACAGACCCTGTAATCACAGTAGTACAACTCTCAATTGGCTCCGAACTCTGTGGAGCCGAAGAGACAGTAAATTTGTCAGGTTTAGTAATTTTAAGAGGAGCCTCCGAGACACCAGCCGGTGTCGGGGAGGGCCTCTTAGAGGACTTGTACTTTTCCTTTTTAGATCCCTGAGATCTAGCAGAGGAGGAAGTGATAGCCAGATCTTCCTCAAAGGAAGGTTTAAAGAGACCTTTTAGAATAAGCTTATTTTTCCTTTCTTACAACACCCTAGCACTAAAAGAAATAAGAAAGTTTCCTGTAATTGGATGGCACCAAGACAGTAAAAGTACAGTTGTGTACACTTAACATAAATGTAGATGTTCGAATGTATTCACTGTTGCAGTCATTACATTTACGGGTAATCTGCTGGCAGGTTGCCCTCAGTCGGCCTGATTAACAAAGTCTTGGGTCCTGTGTTAGTTGCTGTCCCTTCTTCCATGACGTCAGGGGTATAAAACATGCAGCCAACGCCATTACATCAGTTTTTCTAGCCCCAGATGTCAGGTGCTCCCCTAAAGGGGAGCAAATAAACAAAAACACAAAGGTATACCTCTAACAAAAAGCAAATACACCAAAAAGGCTTTTAAGCATAGTAAAGGAAAGTAGAGGTATAGCCAGAAGACATTAGGGGGCTGGAGAAAGGGTAACCAGGACTGCAACAGTGAATACACTCGAACATCTACATTTATGGTAAGTGTACACAACTGTACTATGTTCTTCATGTTTCACTGTTGCAGTCATTACATTTGAGTAGATTCCCAAAGCTATGGTTGGGAGGAGGAGTTTATACCGCATTAGGGGCCAGCTATAAGGCCCTGCAAGACAGCAGTGGCAAAGCCAGCTCTGGATTTAGAGAAAATTGGCAAATGATAATGCTTGGTGAAAGTATGTACAGAACTCCAGGTAGCAGCTTCTAGGATGTCCTTGGTAAGAACACCTCTGAGAAAGGCTGCAGAAGAAGATGCATCCTTGGTGGAGTGAGATCTGATCCCCTGGGGGATAAGGTTTTCCATGGTGCTTATAGCAGAAAGGAATGCAATGGCTTATCCATTTAGAAATGGTTTGTTTTGAAATAGCCTTTCCCCTCTGCAGCAAATGCTACCAGCAGTTCAGTTTTTTTCCAGGTTTAGTCCTGTCCAAGTAGAAACTAAGTTGTCTGTGCACATCCAAGGAATGCAGAATCTGTTCCCCTTTGTTCTGTGGACTGGGAAAGAGCCACACTGGATACCACCTTGGGCATGAAGGATGGATTGGTCCTGAGTGACGCCCTATTCGCATGAAAGATGATGAAAGGCTCCACTGCCATAAGGGCCTGTAATTCAGATATCCTTCTAGCTGAAGTGATTGCTAAAAGGAAGGCTATTTTCCAAGAAAGAAATTTTAAGTCTGCAGTAGCAGCTGGCTCGAAAGGAGGTAGAGTGAGTTTCTCCAATACAAAGTCAAGGTCCCAAGCAGAGGTTGGAATTCTCCTGGGTGGTCTCAAGTTTTTGGCCCCTCTGAGGTACTGCTTGAGCAGAGGATAAGAGAAGAGGGGAGGTTCTGTGTTATAATGAGCTGAAATGGCCGAGGCGTGGATTTTAATGGAGGAAAAAGACAGGCCCTTGTGAAGCATCTCAGATAAGTATTGCAAAATCTGAGGTAAATTGGGTGCTGCTGTGCTCATCCCTTGAGAGTGGTTCCAGGCACGGAATCTTTTCCATTTGTCAGCATAAGATTTTCTAGTACTAGGTCTCCTTGCCTCTAAGATGACATCCATCACAGGTTTGATGAGGGATGAATAGGGTGAATTTAAGTGATTAGCCAGGCTGCAAGGTTCAATGTTGGAAGCTGAGGGTGCAGAAATTGGTTCTCTTGCTGGGACAGCAGGGAAGGGGACTGAAGCAGGTGCCATGGAGATAACTGCGACACACTGCACAGGAGAGGGTACCAGAGTTGGAGCGGCCAGTCTGGAGCAATCAAGATCATCCTTGGTTTGTCCTGTTTGACTTTTAGTAGAACTTCGGAGAGCAAAAGCAGCGGGGGGAAGGCGTAGACTGATGGGTTTTTCCAGCTGAAGGACAGAGCATCCACTTTCCAGGTTTGTTTGTGGGGAGTCCTTGTGCAAAACTTGTCCAACTGGTAGTTCTGGGGGGAGGCAAATAGATCTATGTCTGGGCTCCCCCATTCGCTTATCAACATGCTGAAAATCCTTGGTTCCAGTTTCCACTCATGTGGGTCCATGAGGTTTCTGCTTAGTCCGTCTGCCAGTGTACTTAATTTTCCTGGCAGGAACCGAGCTTGTAGGTGCACTTGGTAGCTCAAGGCTGTGTTCCACAATGCCATGGCTAGTCTGCAGAGGGGGTAGGAATATGTGGCCCCATGCTTGTTTATGTACCACATAACCGTGGTGTTGTCCGTCTTTACCATTAGTTGTCCTGGAAGAATGTAGTCCTTGAAGGCTGTCAGAGCATTCTGTACAGCTAACATTTCTTTCTGATTGATATGTAGGTGCATTTGACTTGAGTTCCATTTGCCCTGAATGCACTTCCCTGCCAGGTGAGCCCCCCATGCCCACCAGAGGAACTCTAGGCATAGACAAGGTATGATAAGAATCATTGTTTCCAGGCTGTGAGAATGTTGACTCCATAGGCTTTTTAGATACCACTGTAGTTTCCTCATATGCAGTCTTGCATATGGAATTAGAAGAATGCAGGAGGCCATGAACACCAAGGCTTGCAGTATTTGTCTTGCAGATAGCAGGGTTTTTGTGGCCACTTGTTTGAAATAGGTTACCAAATGAATTTGCTTTTCTGGCGTAAGGTAAGCCATCTGGGAAGTTGTATTCAAGCTTGCTCCCAGGAATGTAATTTGTTGACAGGGTACCAGTTGAAATTTCTTTTTGTTTATGGCTTACCCCAGACAAGTTAGAACCCTTTTTACAAATGCCAAATGGTTTAAAAGTATGCCCTGGCTTTCTGCCTGAATTAGACAATCGTCCAGGTATGAGTATATTTGAATACTTCTTTGCCTGCAAAATGCAATAACTGGAGCCAGGCACTTTGTGAATACCCTGGGCGCAGTAGACAAGCCAAAGGGTAGTGCAGAGAACTGATAATGCATGCAGCCTGCTTTGAAGCGTAGGTATCTTCTGCAAGACTCCCTGATTGGGATGTGCAGGTATGCTTCTTTTAAATCTAGTGTTGCCAACCAGGCATCTTTGCCTAGCATAGGAAGTAACTGATGAAGAGCAGCATCTTGAATTTTGGAATCTCCAGAAAGGTGTTTAGAGTAGACAGGTCCAGGATTGGACGCTATGATTTGCCTTTTCTGGGTACCAGAAAAAGTCTGGAGTAGAAACCTTGTCCCTTTTCCTCTTCTGGTACCAGTTGAATAGCCCCCATGCTTAAGAGAGAAAGTACTTGTTTTTGAGCCTCTGCCCACTGATTTGGGGGCAGGTCTGGCCACCCATTTGGTGTTGGCAACGTGTGGAAATGAAATCTGTATCCCTGGGACACTATTTAAAACCCATTTGTCCTGGGTTATGAGTTCCCAGTTCTTTGCATGAAGAGCAATCTTTCCCTCCAAAGGGGCGGTCAAAAGATAAGTGCTTGGTACTTTTAAAAGGAAGTCATTGAGACCGTTTACCATGAGGGGTGTCTTGTTATTTCCAGATTTGGAAGTGGAGGCCCCCCACTGCTTGGTTCTGAGAGTCCCCTGGGACTGAAACCTGGGGTTTTTGCTGTGTCTGGGTTTGGCTTGAGAAGACTTGGAAGGGACTGGAAAGGACCAGTTCTTAGTAGGCCAGTGCCTACTAAATCTAGGAGATTGCACATGTAAAAAATCTTTAACAGTTTGCACAGATTTAGCTTTATCTTCCATCTTTTTAAGAACTTCTTCAGCCTTGTTGCCAAACAGTCGGTCCTGATTTAAAGGAGCATCCAACAATTTAGCTTTAACAAGATCAGGCAAAAATTGCTCCTTAAGCCAAGCATGCCTTCTAAGCATAGACCCAGTAACAGCAACCCTGCAAGAGGCCTCTAAAGAATCAAAACCACATTGCAAAGTATGTTTTCCAACTTGTTCAGCAGAATGCATTATGTCCTATAAATCTTTATTTTCTGCACAGTCAGGAATCAACATAATTTTCTGTTTAAGCAGTCCAATTACATGTTGCTGATATTTTAACATATGAAATTGGCAGTTTAAAGCTCTGATTGCCAAGGTTGCAGAAGTATAAACCTTTTTACCCCATCTATCCAGCACCCTGGAGTCTGTATCAGAAGGGGTAGGATTTTTAGCAGTAGATGGGCCCCTGAGAAATAGTCTCTGGATCTGCTACAGGATTTTTGAAAAGGAACTTGTGGGACTCATGAACCCTGTAGTATCTTTCAGGTTTACTAGGAGCAGGAGGCAGGGAATCAGGATCCAAACTGGATTCCGAGAAAACATCATCAACAATGTCTAGTACAGGAGGTATAGCCAAAGGTCTATGATGAGGCAGAAGGAGGAAATTATTAAGCCTCTTTTTTTGAATCAAAAAATTCCTGGCGTTCCCAGTGAAAATGCTCCCATAAAGTATGTAAAGTTTCCCCGAAGGAAAAATCCTCAGGAGGGGAAGCAGAGGGAATGGAATCCTCTGCATCAGAATCCTCATAAGTAGGTATGGACAAAATCCAGGTCATCAGAAGAGTCAGAAGAAACAGAATCCTGATCAGAAAATTCATAATCAAGCTCAGCCCTAGGCCTCTAGGGGGGACTGACTACCCCTGATTAGAGTTATTAGATCTTCAGCCATTTTTATCATTTGTTTTTTAGGCATAGGGGCCTGAGCATGTGGCCTGGGCGTCGTTTTTTTAGACATGGATCGAGATTTAGGGCTTAGTAATGAGGGAGGTGCTGTTTTAATATGCAAGTCTGTAGGCCTGAATACACCCTCAGAAGCCGGTGCCTGCACTGCGGCTCCGGACCCATTCAAGGTAGTGGCATCTGCAGGTTCCATGAAGTATCTCGCGGCATACCAGACTCCGAATGGGTTTCAGTAGAGGCCTGCGAATCAGAAGTAACGGGTATCAGGGGCTGCGAAAGTGCCTCACTGAGTACCAGCGAACTGGCGACTGGCTTAGGAGAAGCGCCTACGGCAGTTTTGGTCCTCGGCGGCCTGTCTCTGTCTTTATCTTTGCTTTTTTTCGGAATTCCGGTAGTCGATGGCTAACCAACGACATTTCTGGATAATTAAACTGAGAACCGAAATATTTAGAGGCAAAAATATACCGACGACAGATAGTACGCTGACTAAATAAAGCACAAAACTGACAGTAAGGTACGTCGTGGTCAGGGCCTAGGCAAGGAATACAGTACGAATGAAAATCTTTATGAGGCATTTGCTTTCCACAAGTAATGCAATTATTAACTTTTACTGAGATCAGTAAGGAGCAAGAAAAAGTTTCCCCAACGGGGTTACTTAGCTTTAAGTTGAAGACTTTGGCTCTGAAACTCAAAAATGAAAATTTCAGGAGTCAGCCGACTGACACTTGCGAACTGCTTCTGCTTCGGGCACCACACAGCAAGAAAGACTGATGTAATGGCGTCGGCTGCATGTTTTATACCCCTGACGATCTGACGTCATGGACAAAGGGACCGCAACAGATGCAGGACCCAAGACTTTGTTAATCAGGCCAACTGAGGGCAACCTGCCAGCAGATTACCCCAAAATGTAATGACTGCAACAGTGAAACACTAAGAACATCACAGTTACTGTGGCCATCTGTTATAGACATCTTCTGTGAGCATTTTATGCATTTTTTGAAGCCAGATGGCTTATGGGCCTTGCTTTTCTTAGACATTCTCAAAGAAGATGAACACACACACACACACACACACACGGAAGAAAGGGAGGACTAGGTCCTCTAACTTAAACCAGCCTAGCCCTACAGGAACGGTGAACAGACACCACGAGGACTAGGTCCCTCCAACTTAAACAGGCCTAGCCAGGACAGGAAGAAAGAAGGGAAACTAGGTCTTCTAACTAAAACAAACCTGGGGGGACAGAAAAAGTTTGAAAGAGCCACACACACCAACAGGAATAAAGTCTCAAATGTAGAAATTACTACACAAAATAAACAGTACCTCGTTCTGTTTGCAACACTAAGTATATTAGCAAGCGGAAAATCAGCAAAAAGTTATGACCTATAACTACTCACAGCATACCTAAGTGCAAAAGGCGCCTACAATAACTAATATCTAATTATGAACAAGTATATTAAATGAGCAAAAACTGGCACACTGGATACAAAGTACTAATTGACCAAAGGCCAACTGTACTTAAAGAAATTGTACACAAATGGCGCAATAGTAAACGCTAACGATTCTAGCTGCAACTACACTAACTATAAGTATACAATGCTATATTAAGGTAAAAACAGAAAAATTATTCAAAAATTTGAAGACTTAGCCAGAGACAAAAAGAAGCACATCCGAACTCGTCGATGCTGCAAACAAGATCTGGGGGTTGTACTGGTGCACCATGGGATACCTACCTAGCCACGAGCCAACTAGAAGTCTTCCAGCTTGTAAATAACAGAGTCGGAGATGAGGATCGGCTCCGATCCCGTATGTAAGAATGAAGGCGAGATAGGACTACAGATCATTTATTAATTTAAATTTGTTATTTCACAAAAACATTTTTAGTTTGCCTGACCAAAACATTACTTTATTGGTAAACAGTCAAAGTAAAAAGAATAATTTCCTTTAAAAGCTCAAACATATACTTTATAGTTATTAGAGGAAAATGTTTAATAGTCACAATAAAACAAAAAATGCATAGTCTAAATAACACAAACTCAACGAGGAACTAAACCCACATATAAGGCAGCTGTTTAATCTTAGCCTTACCACAGGATACGTGCCCAAGGAGTGGCGTACGGCAACTGTGGTCCCACTCCACAAAGGCGGTACCTCTATGGACCCTGGAAATTACCGCCCCAATAAGCTTAGCAAGCCTGGTCTGCAAAGCTATGGAGAGGATCATAATGAAACTCATAAACAAAGACATAGGGGACTTGCAGACATTGGACCCGACCCAGTTTGGCTTTGTCAAGGGCAGATCATGCCTTTTGAACTTGGTCGACTTCTTCGAAACAGTCACCAAGGTCATTGATGAGGGAAAGGCAGTCCATACAGCCTACCTTGACCTTGCAAAAGCTTTCGACACAATACCCCACTCGGGTAATATAGAGAAACTTACCAGCTTAAATGTAAACCCATATGTCGCAAGATGGGTTGCAAACTGGCTAAAGGACAGAACCCACAGGGTTAGAGTTGCTGGCGCCATGTCAGACTCCAAGCCGGTCACAAGTGGGGTCCCACAGGGCTCAGTCCTTGGCCCCCTGTTGTTCGGCATCTACTTCTCAGAAGTACAGGCAAACATAGGAGGACTATGGCTGACAAAGTTTGCTGATGACTGCAAACTGGGTGCCATAGTGGAAAGTACATCGGACACAGATATCCTTCAGAGGGGTCTCACAGAAACTGATAACTGGTGCCAGAGCCATGGCCTGAAGTTAAATGCCAAAAAATGTATAGTCATACCCTTCGGGAAAAACAAGGTAACCCCAAGCTACCATCTAGGTTGCAATCCATTAAGCACAGAAGAGGTTATCAGGGACCTGGGGACCCAGGTTGACAGTGGCCTTTCTTTTGACACTCACATTGCTAAAGTGGTTAGAAAGACCTTCTACATTGCCCACCTGATCCTGAAGGGATTCACATCCAGATCAAGTGAGGTCATTGTTCCCCTGTACTCTTCACTTATCAGACCAATGATCGAGTACAATGCCCCATTCGGGATGCATCTCACCCGACACCTGCAGCAATTGGAGAGACCCCAAAAGTTCCTCATCAAAAGGATAAAGGGACTCCAAAATCTGTCATATGCTGCCAGACTGAAGAAACTCCAGCTCTATTCAGTCGCATACCGCCTGCTCAGAGGTGACCTGTGCCTGACATACAAGGCCATGTCCAACCCGGAATTAATGGACATGCTCCACCTCAAAAAATCCAAATCTACCAGATCCACTAGAGCAAGCGACTTAAACCTTAGCACGGATATAAATAGGACATGCTGGAGGGATAGATTTGTCACCCAGAGACTCCCTATGCTGTGGAATAAAATCCCAGTCCATGTGAGGCAGAGCACCTTGCTGGCTCTGTTCAAGAGAAATCTTGACCGGTGAATGGGAGATCGTAGGTTTACCCCGGGAATCATCTCTGTGTCACTGCTGGACAGAGGCACAACAAACTAATGGGCACAGTATTTTTTAACATAAGGGGTGGCGTAAGCCACAAAACTTTGGGCTAGGCTTATAAATGCCTTAGGGCAGATAGCCTAGTATAAACCTATGAACCTATTTGTTTGTTGGCTCCAATGTATCAAAGAACTAAAAGTTTTAGATATGCAAGTAATAAAAACATACAAAATTCCACAACAGGACTGGCTAACTTTACTGTATTCTGTCAAATTTGCAAGATTTAAGTAGAATAATTAACAATTCTTCATTTAAAGAAATACCTAAATTTATGAAATACATATATGAAATCATACATAATGACTTTGACGTGGTAAACAGTATTTAAAAATTTTACAAAGTATTGATAAAGTATAAAACAACACCCAAAACCTCGTAATGGAAACATATAACAAAAGGACACTCGATACAGTTAACTGAAGATATTAAAACAAATTATTATCGATAAAATATACATCCTTTACATAATACTGGAAAGTTTTTAACTGGAAATGCTTGCACAGAGCATTCTTAACCCCAGATAGAATCAGTAAAATTAGTTCTTCCATAAAAGGAATATGTTGGAGATGTGAGAAGGTACACAATGCAGATTGGAACCACATTTTCTTTGTCTGTGTTAAAATTAAGCCGTTTTGGAATGGTATTAATAATGTTCTACAAGCTTTATTTAATGAATCATTTTATTTAACTAAAGTTCTTGTATTATTAAATGTGAGCAAAGGTCCTCATTTGAACAGGTCAAACATATATCTAGTATGGACTATACTTGCAATTTCAAGGAAGTGTACAACAAGAAGATGGAATACAAACACAATACCAACTTTGGAAGACTTCTACAGCCTACTGAAGACCACAGTATCACTGGAAATTAAAATTAAAAACTAAGAATTTATCCAAAGCCATTTATCAACAACCCTTGGGGAAAAGTCTCATCATTGATTGACACTATACAATAACTGATCAGACACTCTGATAATGGATTGGACATACTTATAAAGTAACTGTATACAACAAGATCTGTTAGTGTCAGGCTAATGTAAATAGTGTACATAGTTATTTAAGGTGTTATGTATAAATACTATGGAATTCATTCAAATATATTTGAAAAATAAAAACATTTTTTTGAGGAATACTGCACATTTCATACATTATGCCAATGTGGACGATGCTCCCGCTGTGAAAGTATTTGGGGAAATATTTCATAGTATTCTAAAATTCGTCTGTCATTTCAAAGCAGTTATTTGACAAACAAATTAAAACGTAACTATGCTTTACAGTGTCAAGCAATGTTATTTTTTCACACTTTGCCCTTTCTGCCTACCAATCATCAGTATCCTTCTAGTAAATTAGACCATTCCTTCCTCATCACTGAGGTAATGATCAACCAGGAGGAGCTATTAATGTTAGCCACAGTATGGGGATTGGGATCTCTTCTGCTTCTGCCTTAATATTTTTGCAAACATGTAGCTCACCATTAAGTAAAGAAACATGGAATGAGTTGACTGCAAAGAACACTCCCCCTCACTTCAACCAGGGACCTTTCTTTACTTCTTGTAGCTCTACCCCAACCCTGAAACATGGGAGGTGGTTTCCCCGAATTCCATCACACCCATTTAGTAACCAGGCAGGCCCAGTGGACATGCAGTCTTTTTTCAAGGGCAATCCAAAAGCAATGTCTGCTTAAGTGATTAGTTCAACATCACAAAGGAGGCAAATGAGAGCTGAGGGAATCAAACCCTGTACCAGAGAAAGTACAGCTTAAACCTGTAAGCCAACTGCCAACACACCTATCCAGTGGCCACGATGTGCATTCAACCCTTTCCTCTTCCAGGAGGGGTAAGAAGACCACTCTCCTTCACTAGTCTCCTTCCCTGCCTAGCTCCTCCAATGTCAAGGCAACTAATCACATGAGTGGCATTACCCAGGGGTCTATCCCTCTGCTTCATAAAAAACAGGCACTTCAGTGGCACAACAGGTAGCACACTCACATTTGCAGCAGAAGGATGTGGGTTCTATCCTCACATCAGGTAAATCAACTGCTGACACTGCATTGCAGCAAAATGGGAGTGCTGCACTCCTGAGTGTGCAGTCCTTCAGATGAGAAGATAAACTAAGGCCCCATCTGCCTGAGCTGATGGCAGCTCAGGTGGACATAAACGATCCCACAGCACTTCCCAAAAAGAGTAGGGAAAGCTCCCAGATACTCTGGTCAAATTTCTCCTAGTAGTACAAATAATACCTTACAGGCTACTAGCCTAATGGGACTAACCCAGTCAACCAAGGATAGACGTACAGATAGTCAAAATTAGAAGTTATGTACCTACCATAACGTTCCATGTTAGTTGTCTTCTCTCGCCTTCTTCTTGCTGGATTGGTTCGGAGCCGATCCTCGGCTCCGACTCGGCACTTGCTAAGCTCGAGAGCTAATTTTACCAGCTCGAGGCAACCCTATATCCCATGATGCAAGGCGGAGACTACCCAGATCTCATTTGGTAGCTAAAGAAATAGTAATATTTTCTTCCAACTGAAGAGGAGGAAGAAAAATAACAATACTAAATAACATCATAACCCTCTACAAAGGATCAACCTAATCTAGTCACACTAGAAGTTGAACAGCTAGAAAAAGGGAATAACCTCTTAATAGAAGATGCATAATTTTCCCGGTCTGACCAGGCTAGGGGGATGGAGGGCGGGACGCAAGAAAGAAGGCGAGAGAAGACAACTAACATGGAACGTTATGGTAGGTACATAACTTCTAAATGTTAAGTTGTCAATCTCGCCTTCATTCTTGCTGGATGGGACCGCGTCCCTAGCACCTCTATCCTGGGTGGCTCAATGGAACAGACTCTTGAGAATGGTGGAACCAAAATTCGCTCTGTCTCTGGTGGCCAAGTCTAATTTGTAATGTGAAACAAAGGTATGAGGAGAGGCCCATGTGGCTGCTGCACAAATAGTATCTATTGGAAGTCTAGCTTGAAAAGCTGTAGATGTAGCTAGAGCTCTGGTAGAATGGGCTTTTGGCTTAGAAATCAACTCTCTGCCTCTGAGCTGATAAATGTAAGTGATCACAGAAGACAGCCATCTAGATAAAGTTACCTTGGAAACTGGAAGGCCTTTCCTGTTCTCTGCATAGGATAGAAACAGTTGATCAGATTTCCTAAAAATTTTAGTTTTGTCCAGATAATATCTGAGCTGGCGGTGAACATCAAGACAATGTAACTTTTGTTCCGCTCTATCAGAATAATTCGGGAAAAACACTGGAAGATCAATGGATTGATTTAGGTTAGTCTGCGATGCCACTTTTGGTAAGAAAGACGGATTAGTCTTTAGAGATACCCTATCTTTGTGGAATATTAAATAGGGAGGACGAATGCAGAGAGCATGAAGCTCAGATACTCTTCCTGGCAGAAGTAATGGCGACTAGAAAAAGTGTCTTCCAAGAAAGCAATTTCAAAGAACAGGCAGCTGCAGGTTCGAAAGGGGGAAGAATCAAGGATGTTAAAATTAAATTTAGATCCCACTGTGGTGGGGGGTCTCTAATCGGAGGTTTCAGTAAAAAGATACGTCGAAGGAATGCCTTGCAAAGTTTATGTGACATAATGTTGTGGTCCAAAAGGCCTATATGAAAATTTGAAATGGCTGCCAGTTGAACTTTCACTGTGGAAGAAGAGGATCCTGAATGAAAAATCTCAGCTAGGAAGTCCAATACCGAATGAATTGGAGCAGTATAGGGGTCTATGTTCCTAGCTTTTGCACAGAAAGAGAAACGTCGCCATTTACTAGTGTAAATCTTTCTGGTAGAAGATTTTAGGGAAGCTACTATGATATCCCGGACAGGATTAGAAATCATAGGAAGCCTGGCTAAGGATGGAAGTGGAGCAACCAAGCAGTGAGGTTGAGAGAAGGTATGGATTGGTGCAGTTGACCCGACTGGTGGGTCAGAAGATCTGGAACCGGGTCCAGATGCCATGGCTGTACCAAGAGATAATGATGTAGGAACGGAAACCATATCTGTCGAGGCCAATAAGGGGCAATGAGAATCAACTTGGCTCTCAAAGCGGTTGCTTTCTGAATTAGCTGAGGTATCAGCGGAAAAGGGGGAAAAGCATAAAGAAGTACCCGGGGCCAATCTTGGGTTAGAGCGTCTCTGGGGGGCTGGCCTGGAAGGGGGAAGAGAGAGAAGAAGTCTGGGCATTTGCTGTTTTGAGGTGTAGCGAAAAGGTCGCAGCAAGGAAGGCCCCACTTCTGAAAAATCTCTTCCGTC
This sequence comes from Protopterus annectens, assembly GCF_019279795.1. Taxonomy (NCBI): domain Eukaryota; kingdom Metazoa; phylum Chordata; order Ceratodontiformes; family Protopteridae; genus Protopterus; species Protopterus annectens. The sequence continues at coordinate 1,600,650,449 of NC_056732.1, forward strand.
ACTGATTGTTTGAGAGACCACTCGTGAGGCATGAGAATAGCTCTGCTCAATCTGTCCGCTATGATGTTGGATTTCCCGGGGATGTGCATTGCTATCAGAAACCGGTGAGAAGAGATTGCCCATTGCCAAAGTCTGAGAGCCTCTCGACACAGTGGACAGGACTTGGTTCCGCCCTGTTTGTTTATATACCACACTATGGACATATTGTCCGTTTGGATTGCAATAGTTCCCAGGGGAAGAGAGTCGTTGAGGGCTTGCAACGTTAAAAGCACCGCTCTCATCTCCAGGACATTTATGTGCAGATGGTACTCGAAAGGTTGCCAAGTGCCATGGACCATTCTGCCCTGATAATGCCCCCCCCACCCGATCAGGGAGGCGTCCGATGTAACCGTGGCAACCGGGGCAAGAGGAACAAAAGGTCTGCCTTGATGGACTTGAGAGGACGATATCCACCAAGTCAGATGCCTTTTGCAAGTTGGAGTTACTATGATCTCGTGACGCATGGGAAGTTGTTGAAAAGACCATTGGGTGAATAGCATCCATTGTAGAAGACGCATGTAAAAGCGGGCAAGGGGAAGAAGTGTTATGGCGGCCGCCATAAGACCCAATACCTTCAGAGCAAATCTGGCCTGAATTTTGTTGCTGAGAAGAATCACCTGGACGTGTCTTTGAATGTCCAAGATCCTTTGGTCCGTTAACTTTGCTGAAAGTTGTACGGTGTCCAATCTTGCACCTATAAAAGTAATAGATTGACAAGGCGACAAGGCAGATTTTTCGAAATTTATAGAAATTCCTAGCCCTCTGCAAATGTGAATGGTGTAATCTCTGGCTTGGAGAAGCTGATGCCTGGTGGTGGCAGTGAGGAGCCAGTCGTCTAGATATGGAAACACCTGGAATCCTTGACGTCTCAGGTGAGCCGTAACCACTGCCATACATTTGGTGAACACTCTGGGGGCTGTAGTGAGTCCAAAGGGCAGGGCACTGAATTGGAAGTGACTGGTCCCCAGCCGAAAGCGGAGAAATCTTCTGGAATGTCTGTGAGTTTTTATGTGATAGTACGCATCCTGAAGATCTATCGAGCACATCCAATTGTCCTTGCCCAGAAAGGGCAGAATGGACTGAAGCGTGACCATCCGCAATCTTGATTTCTTTACAAACTTGTTTAGTTTGCTCAGAACTAATATTGGTCTCCAGTCCCCTGTCTTTTTTGGAACTAAAAAGAACCTTGAGTAGATTCCGGATCCTATTTGGTCCGCTGGGACTGGCTGGATGGCTCTTTTTACTAGCAGTTTTGATATTTCTAGTACTGCTAGTTCCCTTAGACTGGGTGGAACGTCTGGAAGGGTTCCCTTTCGGTGAATTGGGGTTTGAATAAAGGGAATTTTGTAACCCTCGGATATAATCGACTGTACCCATTTGTCTTGAGAAAGGGGAAGCCAGGCTATTGGGTACAGCGATAATTTTCCCCCGACTGCCTCCGAAGGCGGACAATCGGGCAACATCTCAGGGATGCTGGAAGGGTTTTGTCAGAAAGAGGCTCTCTGCTACCCTGATTCTGCGGACCTCCTCTGCCCCTAGGGCAGCGTCTATTATTGTTACCCCCTCTGCCTCTGGGGGTAAACTGACTTCGTGTGTCAGGCGTGACTCCTTGAGATTTGCGGAACCACATTTTCCCTCCCTTCTGTCCTTTGGGGTAAGGTCTTGAAGGGGTGGAGAAACGGACTCCTACGGCAGAAAGAGTCTTGCCATCTTGTTCGCATGTAGTAAGTGTCTTTCACTTGAGGTCCGAACGCCAGAAAGAGTCTTGCCATCTTGTTCGCATGTAGTAAGTGTCTTTCACTTGAGGTCCGAACAAGGTCGAACCATCAAAGGGGGAGTTTGTGAAGGACGCCTTGAAGGGGTCTGCAAAATTATAAAGCCGCATCCAGGACTGACGCCTTAAAGCCACTCCTGTGCCTGCGGCCCTACTCGCTCCATCGGCTGCATAAGGAATGAGCCGCATGGAAGAGTTAACAATGGAGTTAAGGATTCCTAGCTGTGAGCTAATCTTATCCTGAGACCCAGCAGCTGACGGATCCTGTAAAACTTCTCCCAACTCTTTAAGAACATCTCTTTGAAGGCGGGTGAAGTGGAATAAGTAGTTCAGCGACCTCATGGCAGATGTCGCTGAAGAAAAAATCCGCTTGCCGTACCTGTCCATAGTCCTAGAATCCTTGTTAGGAGGATGGACAGGTACTGAAGGATCAGCTAGTTCCTTCTTGGTGGCAGCAGCCACCACCATGGCATCAACTGGGACACCCTTTGTTAAATATTGTCTATCTGGTGGGGCTGTAATGACTTTTGAAGGCCTCCTAGGGATAGGTTCCACCGAATCCGAAGCCATCCACGCCTTCCAAGCCACTACCTCCATAAGAGGGTCGAAAGGCAGAGACACCCAGGAGGTGGATGGTCGAGATCCGAACGCCTCCAGGTATACTGACTCGTCCTCGGAAGGATTAAGGGAGGGCCAGTTCCCCCTCTGCTTAAGGAGTTCAAGGATGTCTGAGAATGAGACATCCTCAGAGGAGGACCTTGGGGATCTCTCCGACTCATCCAGGTCAGTATCAGATGTAGTAGACTCAGGGGAGTCTAGATGTTTCCTCTTACATGTCCTCTTACGCTGGGGTTCACCTGACGGATCAGGAGAAGCCTCGGAAGAGGAAGATATTCCCAATGGGGAAACCTGAGGCGTTGGATCTCTGGGTCCGGGAGAAAGAGAGTGGGAAGAGACGTCAGCAGGCACTGTAGTGGGAGGAGCTGATGGAACTGTCCATTGACTAAGCCCAGGGGCTAGTACACTCCTCATCACCTCGAAGGCTCCCCCGTCAGAGAGACCAGAAAGTTCCCGCTCCGAAGAGATAGGAACCCCAGGCCTCACCGAGAGGGAAGGCTCAGAGGCAGATGTCGGGGCCGAGCTCACCAACGCCGAAGCTCCGAGAGAGGGAACGGGGTCGGACAAGGGTCCGATGCCACTCGCCCCCTCAGAGCCGACGAGAGAGACCAGACGCCCGGATCTCTCCAATGAAGGCCTCAAGGAGGAAATCGGAGCAGAGGACGACGGAGCCGAAAGGGGTGGTATCGGCTCCGAAGCTACAACGGTGACGGTTCCGAGGAGCTCCGGCTCCGAGCTCTGTAAGAGAGTCGAAGGAGGAATGTTTGGTGGATGTGAAATAGCTACCGTCTGTTGAGATGGGCTATGGAGTATTTGGGCCAATGCCTAAGACTTTAATAGTCTACTCACCACTCTCTCGAGGTCATGATCAGACAGCCTGGCCGACTGAGAAGAACGGCTCCGATGGCTCCGCTCTAAGAGCAGGGGTGATCTCGGAGCCGAACGTATCGACTCTAATGAAGGGGATCGAGATCTCTTTTTTGAGATCGATGGAGCCAACGGAGCCGAGGATACGTCGGCTCCAGCCGGAGCCGACACTGAATGTCTAGATTGGGCAGTATCGGCGCCGGATGGAGCCGATACTGAGACTGCTAAGGTGGAAGGATCGGCTCCGGCCGGAGCCGATCTCGACCCTGGTGAGTGTGAACCAGTAGCCGACGGCTTGGAACTCTCAGCCGAAGGCTTAACAGGTTTCGAGGGCTTCCCCGGCGCCGACTTAGTCAGGGAGCTCTTGGGCTTTAATAAGCCCCTTAATATCAACTTATTTCTTCGCTCCTGCAGGACTCTTGGGCTGAAGGCATGACAGATAGCACAAGAGTCCTGCAGGTGCAAAGGTCCCAGGCAATAAACACAAGAAGTGTGACCGTCTGTCAGAGACATCTTCTGACAGCACGAGTCACACTTCTTGAAGCCTGAGACCTTAGTGTCCTTCGACATAACTGTGTCGAGGAAACACAATACACAAACACACACACACAAAAAACACCCAATCCAACAATTTAAAATAAACAGGGATAACACACAGTCATACACAAACAATCCCTGACAGGAAAAAATTTAGGGAGGGGAAGGCCTAAGGCCTAAGCTAGGGAAAGGGGATAAATAACTCGAAAAAAAAAGGGAACACTAACGGGAATAGGGTTAAAGTAAGTGTTAAGGTTAACAAAAAAACAAATATATATATAAATTTAAAGGGGGGTAGACGAAAGTCTCAAATGTAGTTACTTACCTGGAGCTGGTAAAAGAAGGCACCTCGTTAGCGAAGCGGCAAACAAGATCTGGGTAGTCTCCGCCTTGCATCATGGGATATAGGGTTGCCTCGAGCTGGTAAAATTAGCTCTCGAGCTTAGCAAGTGCCGAGTCGGAGCCGAGGATCGGCTCCGAACCCATCCAGCAAGAATGAAGGCGAGATTGACAACTTAACATCAATTATTACAGCATATACCAGACTTCTCACTGCTAGATATCGCTTTAAAGTCTTTGCAATGATTCAGATACATTCACTGTTGTCCACTCGTACTACTCTGGCTCCAGCTGAGCAATGTTACAAACAGCACCGACAAATTTGTTACAAGATAGAAGTGCAGATAAAGTGACAAGCCTAGACCTCTTACTGCAGCCTCACCTGGATGGTCAAAGTCACTATCTCCTGGGACAAAATGACTGGCGCTGGGGACTAACTCTAGTCCAATAAAGAACGTCCCCTGAGACAAGAAGGAATGAGCATCTTTACAGTCACTGTAAGGGAACAGCACCCAAGGAAGTGTCCAAAAGAGGGCTGCCTCCAGAGAGACCACAGATGGGGTTACCAAGAGCGAGATGGCCAAGCAAAGGAATATCAGGAGAGTTTTCTTCAAGGCTTCAGCCATAATACAATGCAAGTAAAAGTCCCCTGAGACGAGAAGGAATGAGCATCTTTACAGTCACTGTAAGGGAACAGCACCCAAGGAAGTGTCCAAAAGAGGGCTGCCTCCAGAGAGACCACAGATGGGGTTACCAAGAGCGAGATGGCCAAGCAAAGGAATATCAGGAGAGTTTTCTTCAAGGCTTCAGCCATAATACAATGCAAGTAAATGGAGCTTTTCTCCCCAAGCCTTCGCTGGAAATGGGTATTATGCAGTCGGACTTTCCCGGTAAACAAAGACAAATAAAATAAGTTCACTATCCTAGTGGAGTCTCTGGACACTGAAGAAATCCCACAAGGCGACACCTTATACTACAAGTGATACCTGCTCAGAAAGATCTACCACAAGACATCCTCTACATTCAGTGACACTCTCCAGGTAACCTGTGGAAACAGGGCATAATCCCCTACAGGAGGATGACCTTAAGAAACCTATCTTATCAGATGATCTGGGTAAATCACCAATAGCCAGAATGAAATAAAAATCATCCTCATCCCTCAAGATAAGTAAGAGTTGAAGTAAACCCCATAACTCATCCAAAGCTGTTTCTATAGTCTGGGTCTGCCTTAACAGCTCCTCTGAGATGGAGTGGAGCTCTTTCATGGGGAGATATATAGCCAAGAGAACCATATTTACAACCTACTGGTCACTTCTAATTTTTCTCCAAGCTGAGGTGAACTTACACAGAGGCCCTCTCCCCAGTCAGCAGTCACAGACAAAAGTGGAGGACTGTGGTGGGTTGTCACAGCAACGTTTTACGGTGATTAGCCAAGCAGAGAAAGGGGTAAGGCAATGAGTTACACAAAGGTTTACTAGAGAAGTGAGAGTCTCTCTCTTTTGGGATTAAGCAAGTCCAGGGAAGACAGAGCTGGAAGAGAAGGGTGTCATAAAAGACTTGTAAACAGGTGAGATCCTTTTTCCTTCTCAGTTCATAGAGCATCTCCTGGGCAGGCTTGCTGAAGAACACTGTTCCAAAAAAATAAATAAACAAATAATGGAGCACTCAGGATCTCCCAGCTCCTGCTCACACATTAGCCAAAGGTGGCATATGCAGGAAAGTAGCATATACTGGACATGGTTCAAACTTTAGACCAAAGTCCTTAATGGGGGGGGGGAGGTGGGGGGGTGCTCTCAACTGTGGCTCAGGTTCTTCTCTTACCTCAAACACCTTTGTCACTCCAATAGAAGAGTCCTTAGCTTTTAATACTATCGACCCAGGACCATACAAACTTCAACAGGGTACCTGACCAGAGATGTCAAGTGATTACATGGGGAAAGGTTGGTGCAGAAACATTAACTTTATTTAACATTTGTTAACCAGGAAAGTCCAACTTGGAACAAAGCCAATTTTCAGCGGAAGCCCGGGAAGAAACGGTCCAGACGCATGTCTTTGTAACATGGGAGGAAACCGGAGCACCCGGAAACAACCCACACAAATGCAGGGAGGACAAGCAGACTCCGCAAAGAAGGCACTCCAGCTGAGAACCTGAAAACCGATCACTGGTAGATATTGTGACGCTTAAAAACTACAATGGCTAGAATTCACTCAACTTATTTGCATGTTTAAATTAAGGTTAGTACATCAAAGATTTATCAGTTCCCTCACTAATATACACAAAACTAGGAACCTGAACCACTACCAAAATGGCTACTCCTCACACACATTTTGGCGAGTCTCGTTTCAAGTGGTAACCTCCAAATTGTTGGATGAGGTGCCAATTGCAGTACAAAAAATCAGCTCTAGTCAGTTTCAAGAAAACTTTTCGCATACTAGCAATTTAACCATAACAAATATTAGTAATGTTATAAGCCATATCCTAGTGACCTTACCCTTCTAATCTATTCATTACATTTTCTCTATACCTCCTATCCCCCCATACTCTTCATACTTATATTAGACTGTTTTTAAATGGCAATCTAATTGTTCATCTGGTTACCACTTTAATTGCACAAATGTTATTTCCATTACAAATTGTTACCATTCACCTATTACTACGACTACCACATTACAAAAAAAAAAAGACAACAGCCACATTCTGCCTTGTTGCATTACACATTGTATATTTCTGTGGAATTTTTCTCCTTCAGCCACTGCTGAAAAATGGATTATAGTCAGTCAATTTCCTGGTCAACAAACTAAAATAAGCAAGTAAATAAATAAATACTCTACACATCTTGTCAAAGTGCAAACTCCTTACGTTGGGAGGGGATTTCACTGGACAGTGTTTTTAGTCTCACCTTTTCATCAGACTCTGAATCAGATGACGACTCTTCAGAGGATTTATGTATGGAGCTATGCTTCCTTTTCTTTTTCTTCACCTGTTTCTTTTCTTCCTAGATCAAAAACACAATCAGAAGTCAGAAATTTAGAATGAAGTCTGACAATAATATGCTTTCTCTGCACTATCTTCCCTTTATAAAACTGAGCTCATCTTCCTAAAAAAAAGGTTTGTGTTAGCTCAATTTTCCCAAGTTCCACTAACTATCACATTTACATTTCATATCTGGCTCAGATAAGTCCCTACCCCAATTCCCTCCAGTACAGTCGATTAGTGAGATGCCCACAAATAATCAGACACTGCAGAATGACAAATACACAAGACACTTGTAAATAATCAAATCTCATCCAATTACAGCTGGATAATGCATGTAGGTGTTTCTACAGTTTTATCCTACTTGATGATTATGTAAAATAATGCTTTTAAAGGAGGAACTCTTATAAGCTATATTAATTACATTTTTATAAGTGCCCAAAACTATGTTTTCTAAACATTTCCAAGGAAAAATAAAATAAAATAAACTAATGCAGCAGTCACAGAATTAGGCTTAGACGGCCTAATTAAAAGCTTGATCAAAGCACTAAAGGTCTTCTGTCAGAGACAGATACATGGCAGTTTTTAGGAGAGACTTTTTTCCAAGTACCCCAGAGTTCATCGGGATACAAAATGTGAGGGGTGGAGCCATGGGAGTGTATAAAATAAAACAGAACTCTTCAGTATTAAAAATGCAGGTCAAGACATTAGAACCTGGTATGATGGTGGGTGGGAGTTTACAACAATGACAGAAGCAACTCCCTATACAAAAAAGAGAAGTATAAGGTCACATTTAATCCAAGGGACAGTGCAGTATTTCATACAAACTACTGCAGGCCAGGATTTTGTCTTTCTTAGACGCACACACACACATTTTGTCCAGTCACCCAAAAATCCACCTTGACCAAACTGGCAAGTCAACTAACTCACCATCTTTGAAAAAAAGGAGAAAGGCACTACAACTTTGAGCAACCAAGCCTGAAAATGTTACTACAGTAAAGGGAATAATTAAAGACAGCAGAAACTGCAGTGAAACATTTCTAATACATTCCAGAACACAGTGTACTTCAACAGAGCTATATCTGCCAAAGTACTATAATAAAACAATGCTGCATGCAGTCTAGAAAAGACTTTTCAATAACAATAACGGTGACGCCAATACAATAAAAATAAACTCACCTCTTTATCGGAGTCAGTTGAACTGCTGGAAGAATCAGAAGTTGAAGAAGAGGAGGAAGATGAAGATGACTTGACCAAACAATAAAAGCAAAGCTTGTGAGATCTACTGTTCAGGTTCAAATGCAATACAATTTCACTTCTTTGTGCTTATCACATAAAGGAAAAAAAACAGCTGTGTGAACAATACACTACTCTTGGACAGCTTCCTCGAAAAGAAATGGATGCAATTTGTTGTGGAACAGAAACAAATACATACAACTACATCTGTACACAGCTGTCATAATTAAAAAAAAATAAGCATCATGCAGTTAGAGGTCATGCAAATTAATTAATTTGCTAGTGTTGCCTTCGTACATGTGCAGGGTCTGTGTAGTAAACATGCTAATCAAATATTTTTAATTATACACAAACATATATGCAATAAAAACATACGAGTATAGTTTTTTTTTTTTTGGCTAAATGAATAAACTACTCAATTCTGAAAACAGAAGCATTGTTTGCAAATATTACAAATCATTTCTTTTCTCTAAATGCAATGATACTAGTAAATAATGTACACAGACAGTGTGGTTTAAGGAAAACAACAAAGATGTTAGCAGCATAGCTCCAATAGTTTAACTATGCCCTCACAAAAATTTATTTAACATTTGTTTACCGGTAAAGTCCGACTTGGAATGGGCCAATTTTCAGCAAAGACCCAGAGAGAAACTCTCCAGACACATATTCTTAAAATGGGAGGAAAAGTACAGTTGTGTACACTTACCATAAAAGTAGATGTTCGAGTGTATTCACTGTTGTTAGTCATCATACTTGGGTTATCTGCCTCCAGGTAGCCCTAGGTCAGCCCGAATACCACAGACTTAGTATTTCTGTCTCAGTTGCTGTCACTCCAAGACTGATGTCAGGTCATCAGGGATATATAAACAGTTAGCCAATACCATTACATCAGTTTTTCTTGTCCCAAATGTCAGGAGCCCACCAATAGGGAGCTAAGTTATGGTGCGGAAAACACCACCAGTAAAAAGTAAATACCAATACCAATGAAGGGAGAGAGTAACAGACATAGAGAGGAGAGAGAGAGAGAGAAGGGGGCTGGAGGGAGGGAAACCCGCACTGCAACAGTGAACACACTCGAACATCTACATTTATGGTTTGTGTACACAACTGTACTATGTTCTTCATGTTTCACTGTTGCAGTCATCACACTTGGGTTGATTCCCAAAGCTGAAGAAAGGGTGGAGGAAAGCTGAAGAAAGGGTGGAGGCAGTCAAGAAGAGTTGGGGCTGGCTAGTATGCTCTGCAGGACTGCTGTTGCAAAACTCGCCCAGGATTTGGAAAAGATAGGCAGGTGATAATGCTTGGTGAAGGTGTGTACAGAACTCTAGGTAGCAGCTTCCAGGATGTCCCTGGTAGGGACTCCCCTGAGGAATGCTGTAGAGGTAGAAGTTGCCCTAGTGGAATGTGTTCTGACCCCCTGAGGGGTTGGGTTTCCCATGGTGCTTGTAGCAAAAATGGATGCAGCATGCTATCCATTTGGAGATGCTTGTTTTGAAATGGCCTTGCCCTCTGCCCCTGGTGCAAAGCTGACTAGTAACTGGTCAGACTTCCTGAAGGGTTTAGTCCTATCAAGGTAGAAACTCAGCTGTCACTGCACATCCAAGGAGTGCAAGATCCTTTACCCTTTATTTTGAGGATTAGGGAAGAAGGTTGGCAAATGAATAGATTGGTTGAGAGCCACACTGGACACCACTTTAGGCATAAAGGAAGGGTTAGTCCTTAGGGAAACCTTGTCAGCATGGAAAATAATGAAGGGTTCCACAGGCATAAGTGCTTGTAGCTCAGACACTCTTCTAGCCGAAGTGATGGCCAGAAGCAAGGCTGTTTTCCAAGAGAGAAAATTTAACTCTGCTGACGCTGCAGGCTCGGGGGGGGGTACCGTTAACTTTCCCAGTACAAAGTTAAGGTCCCAAGCAGGGGTGGGTGCTCTCCTTGGTGGACTTAAGTTGTTTGCCCCTCTCAGGAACTGTTTGATAAGAGGGTGAGAGAAAAGAGGTGGTTCAGTGTTGTAATGAGCCAAAATGGCAGAGCCATGGATCTTAAGGGAGGAGAAGGATAGACCTCTGTGGAGTAGGTCTTCTAGGTAATCCAGGATTAGAGGTAAGGAAGGCAGTGCTTTGTTGTCTACTTTAGACTGAATCCAGGAACAATAGCTTTTCCACTTAGCATAGGATTTCCTTGTACTGGGTCTAAAGGCTTCAAGAATGACGTCCAGTACCTGCTTGCTTATGCTGGTCACTGGGGGGGAATTTAAGGAATAAGCCAGGTTGCAAGATTCATGGTTTGCAGTTGAGGATGCAAGATCTGTCCCCCGTGCTGAATGAGGAGGGTTGGGATCTGGAGTAGGTGCCAGGGTGGCACTGGTGACAGGCTGCGCAGTAGTGGGTACCAGTGCTGGCGTGGTCAGTGTGGGGCACTCAGGAGTCTTCTTGGTTTGTCCTGTTTTGAGTAATATTCTTGAGAGAAGAGGCAGAGGGGGGAATGCATAGATTGAGAGGTTTTTCCCACTGGAAGGACAGGGCATCCACTTTCCAGACCCTGCTCTGAGGTGTCCTCGAGCAGAATCTGCTGAGCTGGTGATTGCAAGGTGAGGCAAAGAAGTCCAACTCTGGGCTCCCCCATTACTGGATTAGAATACTGAAGATGCTGGGGTCTAATTGCCACTCATGTGGGTCTAGGAGATTTCTGCTCAAGTCGTCTGCCAGACAGTTTTGTTTCCCTGGCAGGAATTGAGCTTGCAGATGAATCTGCATGTCCAAGGCCTTGTTCCACAGGGCCATGGCTAGCCTGCAGAGTGGGTAAGTGTGTGTTCCCCCTGCTTGTTGATGTACCACATTAACTGTTGTGTTGCCTGTTTTTATCAGCAGGGGTCCTGGTGAGAGTAGGGACCTGAAAGCTGTCAGAGCGTGCTGAACAGCTTGCATCTCTTTTTGGTTGATGTGCAGATGAGATAGACTTGGGCTCCAGTGGCCCTGAATGCACTTGTCGTCCATGTGTGCCCCCCCAGGCATAGTCTGATGCATCTGTGGTTAGGGTCTAGGTGGTGAGGGGTTGAGTAAAGGGAAGTCCCTTGTTGTGGTTGCATGCTGCTACCCACCAAAGAAACTCTGTCCTTAGGCAAGGTATGATGGTTTCCAGGTCCTGAGAATGTTGGCACCAAAGACTTTTTAAGTACCACTGAAGTTTCCTCATATGCAGTCTGGCATATGGAATTAGTAGGATGCAAGAGGCCATGAACCCTAGGGCCTGTAGGATTTTCCCTGCAGATAGCTGGGTTCTGGTGGCCATTTGAGCGAAGTGGCCTGTCAGATAGGCTTGTTTTTCTGGAGTAAGGAATGCCATCTGGAATGATGTGTCCAAGCTTGCTACAAGGAATACAATCTTTTGACTGGGGACTAGATTTGATTTATTTTCGTTGATAGTGTAAGCCCAGGGAAGTTAGAAAGTTCTTTACAAATGTCTGGTGCTACAACAGCTGTTCCTGACTGTCTGCCTGAATCAGGCAATCGTCCAAGTATGGGTAAATTTGAATTTTTCTCTGTCTGCAGTAAGCAATGGCTGGAGCCAAGCATTCTGTGAATACTCTGGGAGCAGTGGATGAGCCAAAGGGAAGTGCAGAGAACTGATGATGCATACATCCTGCCCTGAAACGTAGGTATTTCCTGCACGAGTCCCTGATAGGGATGTGAAGATAAGCTTATTTTAGGTCTAGGGTGGCTAACCATGCATCTTTGGACAGCACAGGAAGAAGCTGGTGAAGGGTGAACATTCTGAATTTTGGTACCACTAGGAAGGCGTTTAGAGTGGAAAGATCTAGGATTGGGCGCCAAGTGCCCTCTTTTCTGGGTACCAGGAAAAGTCTGGAATAGAACCCTTGACCTATATGTTCTGTCGGAACAGGCTGAATTGCCCTTATGGAAAGCAGGGATAGAATCTGGATTTGTGCCTCTGCCCACTGATTTGGAGGAAGGTCTGGGAACCCTTTTGGGATTGGCAGTGAGTGGAAGTAAAATTTGTACCTCTGGAATACAATGTTGAGGACCTATCGGTCTTTGGTGATGGAGGTCTAGTTTTTTGCATGATAGGCAAGTTTTCCTCCTAGGGGCACAAGCAGTTGGGCAGAGGTGAGGAGAGGAATAGAGAAGTCATTGTGAATTATTTCCATAAGGGGGTGGCTTAGCACTCCCTGTTAGATCTCTGCATACCCTGAGACTGGAGTCTGGGGGGTCGGTTTCCCCTGGGTCTAGTTGGAGATGGCCTTGAGGGGGCTGAAAAGGACCAATGTTTCGAGGGGCAATGCGTACTGAATCTATGAGGCTGCACTTGCAAGAAATCTTTAACTGTCTGCATAGATTTAGCCATTTCTTCCATCTTTTTTAGAACCTCTTCTGCTTTGGTGCCAAACAGATTGTCCTTGTTCAAAGGAATGTCTAGTAATTTTGATTTGACATGGTCTGGCAAGGTCTGATCCTTAAGCCAAGCATGCCTTCTCAGTACAGAACCTGTGACTGCTGCTCTGCAAGATGCTTCTAGGGCATCAAACCACATTGCAAAGTATGCCTGCTGACTTGGCTTGCAGAATGCATAAACTCTTGTAATTCTTTACTTTCTGCACAGTCTGTAAAGGTAGCTAGTTTTTGCTTTATAAGTTCCATAATATGCTACTGGTATTTCAGCATGTGAAAAGTACAGTTTTGTACCTACCATAAATGTAGATGTTCGAGGATCCACATTGCTGCAGTCCTAACACTTGGGTAGTCCGCTGTCCCAGTCGGCCCGAATACCAAAGTATATGGCTGACGTTGGTCAAGGCGCATTAATCTGACGTCAGGACGTCAGGGTACAAATGCGCATGACCGACGTCATATCCTCAGTCTTTTCTTGCCCCAGATGTCAGAAGACCCTAAAAAGACAAGGCCAAAACCAAAAACACCTAACACTCCTGCACCAAAAATATGTAGAATATATACAAAATTACAAGAGTATAACCTCACCCACACAACCACCCCTAAACACAGAGGGGAAGGAGGGAGGGTAAATTGGACTGCAGCAATGTGGATCCTCGAACATCTACATTTATGGTAGGTACAAAACTGTACTATGTTCTTCATTCCACATTGCTGCAGTCCTAACACTTGGGTAGAATCCCAAAGCAGAGGTAAGGGAGGCTGGCAAATCATAAAGAAGCAGGAGCTGTCAACATGCCTTGCAAAATAGCTGTGGCAAAACCAGCCCTAGATTTAGAGTAGAGAGGAAGGTGGTAATGCTTAGAGAAAGTATGCACTGAACTCCAAGTAGCTGCCTCCAAAATATCCTTAGTTGCCACCCCCCTTAGAAATGCTGTTGAAGTGGCAGTAGCCCTAGTGGAATGAGGCCTAATCCCAGCTGGAATCTCCTTGCCATGATGGGAATAACAAAATGCAATGCAAAACCCAATCCACTTAGAAATAGTTTGTTTTGACACAGGCTTGCCCTGAGAACTCAAAGCAAAAGAAATAAACAACTGCTGAGACTGCCTAAAATCCTTAGTCCTGCTTAAATAATAACGCAACTGCCTGTGTACATCTAAAGTGTGTAAAATCTTTTCCCCCTTATTTTGGGGATCTGCATAGAAAGTAGGCAAATGAATAGTTTGGTTTAAAGCCACACTCGAAACCACCTTAGGCATAAAGGAAGGATTAGTACGTAATGATACCCTATCCTTATGGAAAATCAAAAAAGGCTCTACTGCCATAAGGGCCTGCAATTCAGAAACCCTTCTTGCAGAAGTAATGGCCAACAAAAAAGCAGTCTTCCATGACAAGTATTTCAATTCAGCAGTAGCCATGAGGCTCAAAAGGTTGTAGAGTAAGTTTCTCCAACACAAAATTCAGATCTCAAGCAGGAGCAGCAGCTCGACGACGGGGTCTTATATTCTTTGCCCCTCTAAGAAATTGCTTGAACAAAGGATGCGAGAACAATGGTGGGTCACAATCATAGTGAGCTGAAATTGCTGCAGCATGAATCTTAATGGAAGAGAAAGACAAACCTTTGTCCAATAACTCAGTAAGATATTGAAGAGCCACACTCAAATTAGGCTCAGAAATCCCCAAATTCTTTGCTGCACTCCAAAATAAAAATCTCTTCCATTTTTCTGCGTATACTTTCCTTGTACTAGGTCTTCTGGCTTCCATAATCACATTTAAAACTTGTTGAGGAAGTTGAGACCTGCTGTGTTTCAAAACAGAATATGCCGGGCTGTTAGATGAAGAGAGTGAAGCTTGACATTGAGCAGATGACCGTCCCTCTGAGACAACAGGTGCGGAATCAAAGGTAAAGGCCATGGAGGCTTCCTTACCAGACTCCTCAGTAATGGGTACCAGTGTTGCCGAGGCCAATCTGGAACTATTAAAATCATCCTTGGCTTGTCTTGTCTGACCTTTAGGAGCACCTTTGGGAGAAGAGGCAGAGGTGGAAAGGCATACACATGAAGATTTTTCCAACTGAAAGAAAGAGCATCCACTTTCCAAGCTGTGTGATGAAACCTCTTTGTGCAAAACTTTGGCAGCTGGTGGTTTAGTGGAGAAGCGAACAGATCTATGTCTGGAGTTCCCCATGACACTGTCAGTTTCCGAAATACATGAAGATCCAGTTTCCACTCGTGGGGATCCATGATTTGTCTGCTTAACACATCTGCTAAGGAGTTCTGTGCTCCCGGCAGAAACCTTGCTTGAAGAGTTAGTTGCAAGCTGAGCAGTCTCCCATAAAATCATTGCTTGCCTGCATAGAGGATAAGAATGTGTTCCCCCTTGTTTGTTGATGTACCACATGACAGTTGTGTTGTCTGTTAGAATCAACACCTGCCCAGGAAGAAGTAACTCCTTGAAAGCCATTAATGCAAACTGAACTGCTAACATCTCCTTCATATTGATATGTAGATGCTGTAGTCTGGCAGGCCACTTGTCTTGTATCCACTTTCCATTTAGATGAGCTCCCAAGCAATGTCCGAGGCATCTGTCGTTAAAATCTGACTCGCCTCTGGTCGGGTCACAGAGAGTCCCTTGTTTAGGTGACATTCCTGAGCCCACCAAAAAAATTCTTTTTGAATGCAAGGTATTATTTGAATGACAGTGTCCAAATCCTGGCAGTGCTGTGTCCACACATTTTTGAGATACCATTGCAGCTTCCTCATATGCAGTTTGGCATTGGGAAGCACCAGAATACAAGATGCCATGAACCCTAAGGCTTGAAGGACTGTCCTTGCAGTCAGCCCGGACTGAAGAGATAGATGATGGAAGTAAATGGAAAGATTCTTTTGTTTGTCCGGGGTTAAAAAGGCCATCTGGGCTGCTGTATTCAGTCTCACACCCAGAAAGCACATGTCTTGAGAGGGTACTAGACTGGACTTTATTTCGTTCACAGAATACCCTAGGCATCTTAGCACTGCTATCACATATTCCAAATGCTGTAAAGGTCTTCCTTTTCTTGAGCCAGAATCAGGCAGTCGTCCAAGTAAGGATAGATTTGTATTCCTTTTAGCCTGAAGTAAGCTATCACTGGAGCCAGAACCTTTGTGAATACTCTGGGCAGTAGATAAGCCAAAGGGCAATGCAGAGAACTGATAATGGGAATTCCCAGCTCGAAAACGCAGATACTTCCTGCAAATTAGCCTGATAGGCACATGAAGGTAAGCCTCCTTGAGATCTAAAGTTACCATCCAGTGATCTTTGCCCAGCAGAGGTAAAAGCTGTTGTAACGTCAACATTTTGAACTTGGGAATGTCCAGATAAGTGTTGAGGATAGATAAATCCAAAATTGGTCTCCACGTGTTCCCCTTCTTTGGTACTAGGAACAGGCGAGAATAAAATCCTAGGCCCCTTTCTGGCACAGGAACCGGCTGAATGGCCCCTATTTGGAGTAACAGAGAAATTTGCTTGTGAGCCTCTTTTCTTTGTAGAGGAGGAATGTCTGGCATGCCTTTGAAAGGAGGCAAGGTATGGAAATAAAACCTGTAACCGTGGTGAATGATATCCAATACCGATCTGTCTTGGGTAATTAAATCCCAATTTTCTTTGAAAAGAGCCAGCCTTCCTCCCAAAGGTGCTGCCAGACGAGAATGTACTGGCAGCTGAAAAGGCAGGTCATTGGGTCTGTTTACGAAAGGACTGACCCCTGCCCTCACCAGAAGACTGAGCAGGTGAACTCCCTGTTCTAGGCCTAAAAGAACCTTGAGCTCTGCCCCTACCACGTCTAGACCTACCCCTAGACTGGGAATCATAAGCAGGATATGTCCATCCCTTAGTAGGCCAATTTCTACTAAACTTCGGAGGCTGCACCTGCAAAAAATCTTTAACAGTCTGCATAGACTTAGCCTTGTCCTCCATTTTCTTTAAAACTGCTTCCACAGGCGAACCAACCAACACATCAGACTGTAATGGAGCATCCAAAATCCTTGTCTTAACATGCTCAGCTAAATTCTGATCCCTCAACCAGGCGTGCCTACGAAGAACAGAACCAGTGGCAGCCACCCTCGAGGAGGCCTGCACAGCATCAAAACCACATTGTAAGGAATGCTTACCCACCTGTTCAGACACATGAACTAAATCCTGCAACTCCTTACACTCAATACCTTCCGCCAGAGCATCCACCTTAGACTTCAATTGTGAAAGGAGATAATTTTGATATTTTAACATGTGAAACTGGCAATTCAACGCCCTCATGGCTAAAGTGGAAGAAGTATACACTTTCTTTCCCCATCTATCCAAAGCCCTTGCCTCTTTATCAGGAGGAACAGGATTTTTAACAACAGAAGCCTTAACACCTTTAGGGCCCTGAGAAACAGTTTCCGGGTCTGCCCTAGGACTCTTAAAAAGATACTTATGAGCTTCAGGCACCCTATAGTACCTATCTGGTTTAACTGGGGCAGGAGGCAAAGAATCTGGGTTCAGGGAAGCCTCTGCAAAAACATCTTCCACCACATTCAGAACAGGAGGTATAGCTAAAGGCCTATGCTGGGGTAAAAACAAAAATTCCTAAGCCTCTTCCTAGAATCAGAGAAATCTTGACCTTCCCATTTAAAATGCTCCCTCATGGAATGAAGAGTCTCTGAAAAAGAAAAATCCTCAGGAGGAGAAGCTGAAGGAGTAGAATCATCCACATCAGAATCAGAATAAGGAGGATACTCCTGCACGTCTTCAGCCGAAGACTCAGAAGCCTCCGAACACTGCTCAAAACTCTCAAACTCAGGTTCCACCCTAGGCCTCTTATCAGGAGGGGGCATAGAACCTCTAATCATAGTAATCAAATCTTCTGCCATTTTAAGCATATGTTTCTTAGGCAAAGATCCTGAAGAGCTAGGAGAAACCCCACTGAAGTTAAACTTGGCCTGCCTCTCAAAGAAGCCTTGGAAACAGAAGGGAGGCTCTAACCACCTTAGGAAGAGAGGGAAGAACAGCCACCTGAGAAGCCCCTCAGCCTGGCCTACCTCCTGAGAGGACACATCCTGTAACAGTAAAGTCTCTCCTGAGACTCCAAAGAAACTCCTGGCAGAACCTCCGGCTCCACTGAGCCTTCTAAAGAACCGACGTCCGGGACTGACGGTTCTTCCAACCTAGGCTTTGCAGCTTTGTCCTTGCGCTTTTTGGATCGAAGCGGGCCGGAGCATCCGGCGGCATTTTATAATTACAACGCTTCCCAAAAACTAACCTGGCACAGTCTAACCTTCTCTTTATAGTGCGTTTGTTAAATCTAGCACAAGAGCGACATGCAACAACGTCGTGCTCAGGCCCTAAACAAGGTATACACAAGGTATGGTAATCCCTATGAGGTATCTGTTTCCCACAAGAAATACAGTTATTCACTTTTTCTGACATCCGGTTAAATACTGAGGCAAGAAAAAACCAAAATATTCCCCAACGGGGTACTTAGCCAACTTTGATTCGGTCTGAAACTCCGACTTCAGAAAATTTCAGAACGCCAACCTGCACTCGCAAAACTGCTTCTGCATCGGACCATGCGGCAAAAAAGACTGAGGATATGACGTCGGTCATGCGCATTAGTACCCTGACGTCAGATTAATGCGCCTTGACCGACGTCAGCCATATACTTTGGTATTCGGGCCGACTGGGACAGCGGACTACCCAAGTGTTAGGACTGCAGCAATGTGGAATGAAGAACATCTGACAATTCAATGCTCTAATCGCGAGAGTTGCAGAGGTGTATACTTTCTTACCCCATCTGTCTAAAGCTCTGGAATCCCTGTCTGAAGGAGTGGGATTCTTAGCTGTAGTTGCTGACTGTGTTTGCTGCATTCAACATCATAATTAAGTAGGTGAGATGTGCAAAAAATAATTTAAACAAGAGCGTAAAACAAATAGCTACCTTACTCACTGAAACGTGTTTTAAGATTTTCTTCTGATGCAGATTGATGCTTAAGTCAGATAAAAGCAGAAATGCGTTCTGTGGCTATCCTACGAATCGTCACCAAGTCTTCTGTGAAGATTTCATACTGAGGGAGTTTCACCACAATATTTTGTAATGTGCAAATCTTAGACTTTTTTCCCTTCCTTTCTTCACTGTGGAGTTGGTATATTTAATATCGGGGGTACAGGAGGGATTGCCCCCTGCTAAAAAAAATCTACTTTTATAGTTTTTTCAGCTCACCATTTTCAAAACTAAAATTTTGTTAAAAGCTGAGCTGAAAAAAAAAAAGAATAATAGATAGCTCTTAGGTAAGCTGGCATTCCATACATCTTTAAAAGTGCTGGTAGCAAAAATCAGCTAATATTACAATAAGTCAAATGACGGCTACATTACTGCCAATACTAGGAAGAATGAATGCTGTTTACTTACAAAATACTTTACTGATCATTAAACATAAAATATGCACAATTTATTAATTAAAGACAGTGCTAAAGAAGAAACTTATTATGGTCGACGGTTAATACATTAATCCTTCAAAGATTGTGAAAAGGTTCTAAACACAGGGTAAAAAAAATACTGGCTACGTTATATACTGATGTCTAACAGACATCTCTACAAATTTTCAGTGCAACAAAGTATCTCAGATACAAAGACCCAGGGGATAATGTTGATTTCTGATCACGGTGTAAGTTCCATATGTTCTTGCCATTAGGTGGACTTTGGGTACTCAAGGTTCCACTCACCCTCAGAAGAAAGTACAGTTGTGTACACTTACCATAAATGTACATAAATGTAGATGTTCGAGTGTATTCACTGTTGCAGTCATTACAACTGGGTTATCCTGCTGGCAGGCTACCCTCAGTCGGCCTGAATTCCAAAGTCTAGGTCTGGCGTCGGTTGCTGTTGTCTCTTCCCTGACGTCAGTGCGCCAGCGGTATAAAAGATGCAGCCGACGCCATTTTCTTCAGTTTTTCTTGCCCCAGATGTCAGGTGCCCCCAAAAGGGTAGGCTAAAAATATGTCAATAAAACATGCATGCACCAAAGTATATCTTTTGCCTTCATCTACAAGCAAATACACCACATAGGTTGTATAGAATAGAGAAGTACAGATAAGTTCCAGCAAAGAAATGGGGGATGGAGGGTGGGTAATGCAGATTGCAACAGTGAATACACTCGAACATCTACATTTATGGTAAGCGTACACAACTGTACTATGCTCTTCGTGTTTCACTGTTGTAGTCATTACAACTGGGTTGAATCCCAAAGCTAAGGTTGGGAGGCTGGAGCTAAATAGAATTAGGGGCAGCTATTAGACCCTGCAGAACTGCAGTGGCAAAGCCTGCCCTGGATTTAGAGTAGAGTGGTAAGTGATAGTGCTTTGTGAAGGTGTGCACTGAACTCCAGGTAGCAGCCTTTAAAATGTCTTTGGTTGATACTCCCCTGAGGAAGGCTGCTGAAGTGGCTGCTGCTCTGGTTGAATGTGACCTAATGCCCTTAGGTACTGGCTTGCCATGTTGTGAATAGCAGAAACGAATGCAGTGACCTATCCACTTTGAAATAGTTTGCTTTGAGATGGCCTTTCCTTGTGATGCTGCAGCATATGCCACTAGTAATTGTTCTGTTTTTCTGAAAGCTTTGGTTCTGTTCAAATAGAAGCGTAGCTGTCTGTGTATATCCAAAGAATGCAGAATTCTCTCCCCCTTATTCTGTGGGTTTGGATAAAAAGTAGGCAGATGAATAGTTTCGTTAAGGGCCACACTGGACACTACCTTAGGCATAAATGTCGGTTTTGTCCTCAGAGAAACCCTGTCTAGATAAAAAATGATAAAAGGTTCCACAGCCATGAGTGCCTGTAGCTCTGAGACTCGTCTTGCAGAAGTTATTGCTAGGAGCAGAGCTGTTTTCCAAGATAAAAACTTTATATCAGCTGTAGAGGCTGGCTCAAAAGGAGGTAGTGTGAGTTTTTCCAAGACATAATTGAGGTCCCATGCAGGTATTGGTGATCTCCTTGGAGGCCTTAAATTTTTGGCCCCTCTGAGGTACTTCCTTAATAAAGGGTGAGAAAAAATTGGTGGCTCTGTATTGTAATGAGCCGAAATGGCAGAGGCATGAATTTTTAAAGATGAGAAGGATAGGCCTTTGTCCAGCATCTCAGTCAAGTATTGCAAAATCTGAGGAATATTTGGTACAGCTGTGTCAATTCCTTGTGCCTGGTTCCAAGCACAGAATCTCTTCCATTTTCCAGCATAGGATTTTCTAGTACTAGGCCTCCTGGCTTCCAAAACAACATCCATCACTGCTTTAGTGAGAGGTGTGTTTTGTATGACTACATTATCCGCCATGCTGCCAGATTTAAGGTCTTGAGTTGGCTGTGCAGGATCTGATTGTTCTGCTGGGACAGTAGATGAGGCACTTGAGGTAAGGTCCAGGCAGGGCATTGAGACAAGTTCCTTAGGATTGGATACCAGTACTGGCGCGGCCAGTCTGGGGCAATCAGTATAATTTTTGGCTTCTCCTGCCTGACCTTTAAGAGTACCTTGGGGAGGACAGGCAGTGGAGGAAAGGCATATACTCTGTTAAGTTTTTCCAGCTGAAAGATAAGATATCCACTTTCCAGGCTTGTCTGTGATAAGTCCTTGAGCAGAATCTCTTTAGTTGGCAGTTGTGAGGTGAGGCAAATAGATCTATGTCCGGGCATCCCCATTTCCTTGTTACCATGCTGAAGACTTGTGGATCCAATTTCCACTCGTGGGGATCCATGAGGTTTCTGCTTAGTTCGTCTGCCAGAGTATGTATCTTTCCTGGCAGGAATTGTGCCTGCAGATGTACCTGGTAAGTCAATGCTGTGTCCCACAAAGTCATGGCTTGTCTGCAAAGGGGGTAGGAATGTGCGCCTCTCTGCTTGTTTATGTACCACATGACTGTAGTATTGTCCGTCCTAATCAGTAGTTGTCCTGGATGAAGAAGGTCCTTGAAAGCTGTCAGGGCATTCTGAACAGCTAGCATCTCTTTTTGATTGATATGAAGATGCATTTGGCTTGAGGGTCATGTGCCCTGAATACATTTTCCTGCCATGTGTGCCCCCCAGGCATAATCTGAAGCATCTGTTGTTATTGACTGCCTGGCTGTGGGTAGGTTGAATGGCTGTCCCTTGCTGAGGTGACAGGACTGTGCCCACCATCAAAACTCCTGTTGAAAGCAAGGAATGAGGGTAATTAATGTTTCCAGGCTGTGGCAATGTTGAGTCCAAACACTTTTTAGATACCATTGTAGTTTCCTCATATGCAGTATGGCATATGGTATTAGCAGAATGCAGGATGCCATGAAGCCCAAAGCCTGCAGAATTTTTCTTGCAGATAACTGGGCCTTTGTTGCCAACATTGTGAAGTAAGACGTCAGATGCCTTTGTTTGTCTGGCGTGAGATAAGCCATCTGGGCAGTTGTAATTAAGCTTGCACCCAGGAATATTATCTCTTGAGTGGGTACTAATTTTGATTTCTTTTCGTTTACAGTGTACCCCAGGCAAATCAATAATCTTTTTACAAACGTCAGGTGTTGTGGTAGACTGTCCTTGTTTTCTGCTTGAATAAGGCAATCGTCCAAGTAAGGATATATTTGAATTCCTCTTTGTCGGCAATATGCAATTACTAGTGCCAGGCATTTTGTGAAGACCCTGGGTGCAGTAAATAAGCCAAAGAGCAGTGCAGAGAATTGGTAGTGTGTTGAGCCAGCTATGAATCTGAGGTACCGTCTGCAAGATTGCCTGATTGGTACATGCAGGTATGCCTCTTTTAGGTCCAAAGTTACAAGCCAAGCCTTCTTGCCCAGCATGGGCAGAAGTTGCTGCAATTTTGGGACGTCCAGAAATGTAATTAGGATAGACAGGTCCAGTATTTGTCTCCAGGTTTTGTCCTTTCTGGGTACCAAGAAAAGTCTTGAGTAAAATCCTTGGCCCTGCTCTTGCTGTGGTACTGGCTGAATGGCCCTCATGTCCATGAGGGATGAAACTTGTTTTTGTGCCTCTGCCCATTGATTGTGTGGCAGGTCTGGCATACCCTTTGCCCATGGCAGGGTGTGAAAGTAGAACCTGTAGCCCTGGGATTCAAGACCCATTTGTCCTGGGTGATCATGTGCCAGTTTTGAGAAAAAAGTGTTAGTTTTCCCCCTAAGGGGGGCTGCCAAAAGAAGTGCTTGGTGCTGGCAGAGGAAAGTCATTGGGACTGTTTTCTGTATGGCTGTGATTTGTCTTCTCCGCTTTTGGAGGTAGAAGCGCCCCACTGTTTAGGCCTGTATGAGCCCTGGGGCTGGGATCTGCCTCTAGGGCATCTGTATCTGCCTCTTTGTGGTCTGTCTGACACCGAAAAGAACCAATTCTTTGCAGGCCAGTTCCTGCTAAATCTGGGTGGCTGTACCTGTAAGAAATACTTTACTGTTTGCATAGATTTTGCTTTGTCCTCCATTCTCTTCAACACCTCCTCTGCTTTGACACCAAATAAAGTATGCTGTAATGGAGCATCTAGTAATTTTGCCTTAACATGATCAGGTAGAGTCTGTTCCTTTAACCAAGCATGCCTTCCAATGACAGAACCCGTAACTGCGGCCCTGCAAGAGGTCTCTAGAGAATCAAAACCACACTGCAATATATGCTTTCCCACTTGTTCAGTTGCATGCAATAAATCCTGCATTTCCTTATTTTCTGCACAATCAGAATTTGACAACATTTTCTGTTTTAGCAGTGACATTAAGTATTGCTGATATTTAAGCATATGAAATTGACAAAGAAATTTATGTGAGTCTGGAACCCTGTAGTATCTGTCTGGTTTTACAGGAGCAGGGGGTAATGAGTCAGGAGAAAGGCCGGACTGTGAAAATACATCATCTACAATGTCTAACCTAGGGGGAATAGCAAGAGGCCTGTGCTGAAGTAGTAAAAAAAAATCTCTAAGCCTTTTCTTTGATTCTGAGTAGTCTTGGCTCTCCCAGTGGAAGTGCTCCCTCATGGAAAAATCCTCAGGAGGAGAGGCTGAAGGAATAGATTCTTCAGCATCAGAATCCTCATAGGGAGGAAGAGAATATTCGTGTTCAGAAGAGGAGTCAGAGGAAATGGAAACCTGATCTGAAGATTCATATTCTGTCTCTTGCCTAGGCTTATCAGGAGGGGGATAGGAACCCCTGATCAATAATTAGGTCTTCGACCATTTTAAGCATCTGTTTTTTAGGCATGGAAGTCTGTCCAGGAGCATGCTGTACTTGTTTCTTTTTCTTTAGAGCTGCTTTAGTCTTTGCTTTGGAAGCTGAGGTAGGCTTTACATATAACTGTGTAGGTCTGAAAACACCCTCAGAAGCCGATGTCTGCTCAGCAGCTCCGGACCCATCTGAGGGAATGGTTTCCGAGTGTCCAATACCTTGAGTATCCAGCGGCCTAACGGGCTCCACGTGGGAAACGGCAGAGGCCTGTGGCTCTGAGGTAGCGGGTGTCAGGGGCTGCGAAAGTGCCTCACTGAGAACCAGCGACTGGCTTAGCGGAAGCCTCGTCGGTTTTGGACCTTGGATGCCTGTCCTTTTCCGTGCGCTTTTTATAAACTCCAGTCGTCGGTTGTTCCGACGGTATTATATAATGAAATCTTCGGCCAAAGTAATGAAAGGCAAAAATCATACTGACGCTTAATAGTGCGTTGGTTAAATCTAGCGCAAAACCGACAGCTAGCAACATTGTGATCAGGGCCTAGGCAAGGAATACAGTAAGAGTGAAAATCCTTATGAGGTATTTGCTTCCCACAAGAAATACAATTGTTAACTTTTTCTGACATCGGTCTGGAGCAAGAAAAAAGTTTCCCCAACGGAGTACTTAGCTTTAATGAAGACTTCGGATCTGAAATTCGATTTTGAAAATCTCAGGAGTCAGCCGACCGGCACTTGCGAACTGCTTTTGCTTCGGGCACCGCTCGGCAAGAAAGACTGAAGAAAATGGTGTCGGCTGCCTCTTTTATACCCCTGGCGCACTGACATCAGGGGAGAGGCGACAGCAACCGACGCCGGACCAAGACTTTGGAATTCAGGCCGATTGCGGGTAGCCTGCCAGCAGGATAACCCCAAGTGTAATGACTGCAACAGTGAAACATGAAGAACATCCTGGGTGGCCCTTATGGAAGAACATTCCTGAGAACCACTGAACCAAAGGCCACTCCATGCAATGGCCTATCCACATAGAAATGGTTTGCTTTGAAATGGCCTTCCCCTCTGCCCCTGCAGCAAATGCAACCAGCAGCTGTTTATTTTATTTTACATTTATTTTACATTTGTTGACCGGGCTAGTCTAGCTGGATACATTTCCATTTTCAGTAGAAGCCCAGGGAGAAAAGCTCCACACAAATTTTAACAACAAGTCAAAAATAAACAAGCAAATAGACAAATCATCATAGATGAAAAGACAAATAAAAAAATAATACCCAATAACAGGTATACACTTGAAGAGAATCACATTTCTAAGAATAACATTATTAGCTGTAGTAACATCAAGAACAAGGCACAAAACAGAGAGCAAAATTGACTTATAATATTATATAGAACTAATCTTAGTAACAAAAGGAGAAAGAGAAACACTATAGTAGGAGAGGAGGAAGGGAAGCAGTTTAAGAAAAGTGAAGGAAAAGTTAAAAAGAGAAAAAAAAATGGATGAGAGAGATTAACATAGGGGAAAGAAGAAACAAAAAAAAATTCTAAAAGGATGTAGACTGATGCAGACTCAGAAAAGAGAGAGAGAAAGTAAAGTAGTAGGAAAGATTCAGGTTCAGATTTCCTTTGCGGTTTAGTCCTGTCCAAGTAAAGTCTGAGTTGTCTGTGCACATCTAAGGAGTGCAGTATACGGTTCCCCTTTGTTCTGTGAAAGGTTGGCAAATGATTGGACTGATTAAGAGCCAAGGAGGGATTGGTCCTGAGGGACACCCTGTCCGCGTGAAAGATGATGAAAGTCTCCACTGCCAAGAGGGCCTGTAATTCAGACACCCTTCTTGCTGAAGTGATGGATAGAAGGAAGGCTGTTTTCCAAGAAAGGAATTTGAACTCTACATTTGCAGCTGGCTCAAAGGGAGGTAGCGTGAGCTTTTCCAATACAAAGTTAAGGTCCCAGGCTGGAGTAGGGGCTCTCATGGGTGGTCTTAAGTTTTTGGCCCCTGTAAGGAATTGCTTCAGCAGTGGATGAGAGAAGAGGAGTGGCTCTGTATTATAATGTGCTGAAATGGCTGAGGCATGAATATGAGGTAAACTAGGCACTGCTGTGCCCATCCCCTGGGTTTGGCTCCAGGAAAATTTTTCCATTTTTCAGCATAGGATTTTCTAGTACTAGGCCTCCTTGCCTCCAGAATGACACCCATCACTTGCTTACTGAGGGATGGTAACGGAGAGATCAGGTAATTAGCCAGGCTGCAAGGTTCAGGGTTTGAAGTTGTAGGTGCAGAATCTGGCCCTCCTTCTGGGACAGCAGGGCAAGGGTCTGGAGGCAGGTGCCATGGTGCCAGCAGTGACACACTGCCCAAGAGGGGGTACCAGTGTTGGCGTGGCCAGTCTGGTGCAATCAGTATTGTCCTTGGTTTGTGCTGTTTGGTCTTTAGTAGCACTTTGGAGAGGAGAGGAGAGGCAGAGGGGGAAAGGCATAAACTGATAGGTTTTTCCAGGTGAAGAGACATGGCATCCACTTTCCAAGCTTGTTTGTGGTGAGTCTTTGTGCAGAATTTGTCCAATTGGTAGTTCTGAGGGGAGGCAAACAGGTCTCTCTCTGGGCTCCCCCATTTGTTTCTCAACATGTTGAATATCTTTGGTTCCAGTTTCCACTCATGTGGGTCCATGAGATTTCTACTTAGGTCATCTGCCAGTGTATTTAGCTTTCCTGTCAGGAACTGAACCTGTAGGTGCACTTGGTAGCTCAAGGCTGTGTTCCACAAAGCCGTGGCTAGTCTGCAGAGAGGGTATGAGTGGGTTCCCCCCTGCTTGTTTATGTACCACATAACAGTGGTGTCGTCTGTCTTTACCAATAATTATCCTGGAAGAATGTGGTCCTTGAAGGTTGTCAAAGCATTCTGTACAGCTAACATTTCTTTTTGATTGATATGCAGGTGCTTTTGACTGGGGTTCCATTTGCCCTGAATGCACTGCCCTGCCAGGTGAGCGCCCCCATGCCTAGTCTGATGTGTCTGTTAGGGTTTGGGCGGCAGGGGGAGAGTGAATGACAGTCCCTTGTTTTGGTGGCAGGCCTCTGCCCACCGGGAACTCTATCTTTAGACAAGGTATGATAGGAATCATTGATTCTAGGTCCTGAGAATGGTGACACCATAGGCTTTTTAGATACCATTGTAGTTTCCTCATATGCAGTCTTGCATATGGAATTAGTAGAATGCAAGAGGCCATGAACCCCAGGGCTTGCAGTATTTTCCTTGCAAATAGCTGGGTCTTTGTGGCCAGTAGTTTGAAGTAGGCTGTCAAATGAACTTGTTCCTCTGGCGTGAGGTAGGCCATCTGGGAAGCTGTATTCAAGCTTGCTCCCGGGAATACCATTTGTTGGCAGGGTACAAGATGTGATTTATTTTCATTTATGGTATACCCCAGAGAAGTTAGTGATTTCTTTACAAATGCCAGATGATTTAGTAGAATGTCCTGACTTTCTGCCTGAATTAGAGACAATCGTCCAGGTATGGGTATATCTGAATATTTCTTTGCCTGCAAAATGCAATGACTGGAGCTAGGCACTTTGTTAATATCCTGGGTGCAGTAGATAATTCAAAGGGCAGTGCAGAGAACTGATAGTGCATGTAGCCTGCTCTGAAGCTTAGTTATCTTCTGCAAGATGTCCTTATTAGGATGTGCAGGTAGGCTTCCTTTAAATCCAGTGTTGACAACCAGGCATTTTTGCCTAGCATGGGAAGTAAAGTACAGTCGTGTACACTTACCATAAATGTAGATGTTCGAGTGTATTCACTGTTGCAGTCATTACACATTTGGGTAATCTGTTGGCAGGTTGCCCTCAATCGGCCTGAATTCCAAAGTCTTGGGTCCTGCGTTGGTTGCTGTCTCCTCTTATATGACGTCAGGTGGTCAGGGGTGTAAAACAAGCAGCCAACGCCATTTTCTTTAGTTTTTCTTGCCCCATATGTCAGGTGCCCCCAAAAAGGAAACTATATATACATGCGGGCGGGTAAATTGGACTGCAACAGTGAATACACTCGAACATCTACATTTAAACTGTTGCAGTCATTACATTTGGGTAGAATCCCAAAGCTATGGATGGAAGGCTGGAGCTAAACAGCATTAGGGGTGGCTATAAGGCCCTGCAGAACTGCAGTGGCAAAGCCTGCCCAGGACTTAGAGAAGAGAGGCAAATGATAATGCTTTTGTAAAAGTGTGAACAGAACTCCAAGTAGCAGCCTCTAGAATATCTTTGGTTGGTACTCCTCTGAGAAAGGCTGCTAATGTTGCTGCAGCTCTGGTGGAATGAGACCTAATGCCCTTGGGCACAGGTTTGCCATGGTGTAGGTAGCAGAAACGAATGCAGTGGTTTATCCACTTTGAAATAGTCTGCTTTGAAATAGCCTTTCCTTCTGATCCTGCAGCATATGTCACTAGTAACTGCTCAGTTTTTCTTAGAGCTTTAGTCCTGCACAAGTAGAATCTTAGCTGTCTGTGTGTATCCAATGAATGCAGAATTCTCTCCCCCTTGTTCTGCGGATTTGAATAAAAGGTTGGCAGATGAATAGTTTGGTTAAGAGCCACACTGGAAAACACCTTAGGCATAAATGAAGGATTGGTCCTCAGGGACACCCTGTCTGGGTAAAAAATGATAAAAGGCTCCACAGCCATGAGGGCCTGTAGCTCTGATACTCTTCTTGCTGAAGTGATTGCCAGGAGCAGAACTGTTTTCCATGATAAGAACTTTAGGTCTGCAGTAGCAGCTGGTTCAAATGAAGGCAGGGTGAACTTTTCCAGCACATAATTGAGGTCCCATGCAGGAATTGGTGATCTTCTGGGAGGCCTTAAATTTTTGACCCCTCTAAGATACTGCCTTAGTAAAGGATGAGAAAAGATTGGTGGCTCTGTGTTATGAGCCGAGATGGCGGAGGCATGGATTTTTATTGATGAAAAAGATAGGCCTTTGTCAAGCATCTCAGTCAAGTATTGTAAAATCTGAGGAATATTTGGCTCTGCTGTATCAGTTCCTTGTGCTTGGTTCCAAGCACAGAATCTCTTCCATTTATCAGCATAAGATTTTCTAGTACTAGGCCTTCTGGCTTCCAAAATGACATCCATCACAGCTTTAGTGAGAGGTGTTGTTTGAATAATTACATGACCAGCCATGCTGCCAGGTTCAGTGTTTGGAGCCGATTGTGCAGGATTTGACTGTTTTGCTGGGACAGTAAGTGAGGTATCTGAGGTAAGGACCAAGCTAGGAATTGAGACACGTTCCTTAGGATTGGGTACCAGTATTGGCGGGGCCAGTCCAGGGCAATTAGTATCATCTTTGGTTTCTCCTGTCTGACTTTCAGTAGTACCTTGGGAAGAAGAGGCAGGGGAGGAAAGGCGTAAATTGATAGGTATTTCCAACTGAATTTCCATGCTTGTCTGTGATAAGTTCCTGTGCAGAATTTTTTTCAGTTGATAATTTTGAGGAGAGGCAAATAGGTCTATGTCCTGTCTCCCCCATTTCTTTACTATCATGCTGAAGACTTGTGGATCTAGTTTCCACTCATGAGGGTCCATAAGGTTTCTGCTTAAATCATCTGCCAGAGTATTTTGCTTTCCTGGCAGGAACTGAGCTTGAAGATGAACTTGGTAAGTCAAGGCTGCGTCCCACAGGGCCATGGCTAGTCTGCAAAGGGGGTATGAGTGCGTGCCCCCCTGCTTGTTTATACACCACATCACCGTGGTGTTGTCCGTCTTTATCAGTAGCTGTCCTGGATGAAGTACGTCATTGAAGGCTGTCGGGGGATTTTGAACAGCTAACATCTCTTTTTGATTGATATGCAGATGCATTTGTTTTGGGGTCCATATGCTCTGAATGCATCTTCCCACCAGGTGGGCCCCCCATGCATAATCTGATGAGTCTGTTGTTAAGGTTTGGCTGGCAGGGGGTAGAGTGAAAGCCCATCCCATGTTCTGGTGACATGCCTTTGCCCACCATAGAAACTCCTGCTGTAGGCAGGGAATGAGAGAAATCACTGCTTCCAGACTGTGACAATGTTGACTCCATAAACTTTTTAGGTACCACTGTAGTTTCCTCATATGCAGTGTTGCATATGGAATCAGTAGGATGCAGGATGCCATGAATCCCAAAGCCTGCAGAGTTTGCCTTGCAGATAACTGGGTTTTTGTTGCAAGGTTTCTCCAAATGAATAATCCTCAGGAGGTGATGCAGATGGAATAGATTCCTCTGCATCATAATTCTCATAGGAAGGTATACATAATTCCTGATCAGAAGAGGAATCAGAAGAAATAGAAACCTGATCTGAAGATTCATAATCAATGTCTTGCCTACGCCTCTTATCGGGGGGGGGGGGGGGGGTTGGGAACCCCTGATCAAGGTAATTAGGTATTCAGCCATTTTGATCTGTTTTTTGGGCATAGAGGCCTGTGCACGTGGCTCATGTGTCATTTTTTTTAGCTTTAGAAGTTGCTTTTGCCTTCAATTTTGAAGCTGGCGTCGGTTTTATATAAAAATGTTGAGGCCTGAATACACCCTCAGAAGCCAATGCCTGCTCAGCGGCTCCATCTGAGGGAGACACATCCGTGGGTACAATACTCTGAGAATCTCATGGCATGCCAGACTCCACATGGGTCTTGGTAGGGGCCTGTGACTCGAAAGTAGCGGGTATCAGAGGCTGCGAAAGCACTTCACTGAGAACCGGCGACTGGCTTAGGAGAAGCTTTGTCAGTTTTGGACCTCAATGCTCTGTCTCCGTCCTTTTCTTTGTGTTTTTTGCGTACTCCGGTAGTCTGATTGCTATCCGACGACATTTCAGGGTAGTTAAATCTGTTTCCAAAATGTTTTGAGGCAAAAATATACAGACGCTTAATAGGGCATTGGTTAAATCTAGCACAAAACCGACAGCCAGGCACATTGTGATCAGGGCCTAGGTAAGGAATACAGTATAAATGAAAATCCTTATAAGGTATTTGCTTCCACAAGTAATACAATTATTAACGTTTTCTGACATCGGAATGAGCAAGAAAAAAGTTTCCCCAATGGGGTACTTAGCTTTAGTGAAGACACCGGTTCTGAAACTCGAAAATTTCAGGAGTCTGCTGACTGGCACTTGCGAACTGCTTCTGCTTTGGGCACCGCACGGCAAGAAAGACTAAAGAAAATGGCGTCGGCTGCTTGTTTTATACCCCTGACGACCTGACGTCATGGAAGAGAGGACAGCAACCGACGCAGGACCCAAGACTTTGGAATTCTGGCCGACATAGGGCAACCTGCCAGCAGATTACCCAAATGTAATGACTGCAACAGTGAAACACGAAGAACATCTGATGAAGAGTTAGCATCTTGAATTTTGGGATTACCAACAATGTGTTTAGGATAGACAGGTCCAGGACCGGACGGCCAGGAATCATCTTTTCTGGGTACCAGGAAAAGTCTTGAGTAGAAACCTTGCCCCCATTCTTCTTCTGGGACAGGTTGAATAGCCCTGATGCTTAAGAGAGAGAGAGAACTTGCTTTTGAGCCTCTGCCCACGGG
Organism: Protopterus annectens; assembly: GCF_019279795.1. Taxonomy (NCBI): domain Eukaryota; kingdom Metazoa; phylum Chordata; order Ceratodontiformes; family Protopteridae; genus Protopterus; species Protopterus annectens. The sequence continues at coordinate 1,600,681,959 of NC_056732.1, forward strand.
CACCGCATGGCAAGAAAGGCTAAAGAAAATGGCGTTGGCTGCTTGTTTTATACCCCTGATGACCTGACGTCATGGAAGAGGAGACAGCAACCGACGCAGGACCCAAGACTTTGGAATTCTGGCCGACATAGGGCAACCTGCCAGCAGATTACCCAAATGTAATGACTGCAACAGTGAAACACGAAGAACATCTGATGAAGAGTTAGCATCTTGAATTTTGGGATTACCAACAATGCGTTTAGGATAGACAGGTCCAGGACCGGACGCCAGGAATCGTCTTTTCTGGGTACCAGGAAAAGTCTTGAGTAGAAACCTTGCCCCCATTCTTCTTCTGGGACAGGTTGAATAGCCCTGATGCTTAAGAGAGAGAGAGAACTTGCTTTTGAGCCTCTGCCCACTGATTTGAGGGTAGGTCTGGCCAACCGTTTGGGGTTGGTAAGGAGTGGAAGTGGAAGCTGTATCCTTGGGAAACCATATTTAAAACCCATTTGTCCTGGGTAATGAGTTCCCAATTTTTTGCATGCAGGTCGATCTTTCCCCTTAAAGGAGCAGTTAAGTTGAGCAGGGCTTGGAAGGTTTAAAGTTAAGTCATTGAGACAGTTTACCATGGAGGGAATCTTACTACTCCCTGCTTTGGAAGTGGGAGCCCCCCACTGCTTAGGCCTGTGAGTACCTTGGGATTGAAGCCTGGGTGTTCTGCTGGTTCTGGGTGTGGACTGAGAAGGCCTGGAAGAGGCAGGAAAGGACCAATTCTTAGAGGGACAATGCCTACTAAACCTGGGAGGCTGTACTGGCAGGAAATCTTTAACAGTTTGTATAGATTTAGCTTTTTCCTCCATCTTTTTAAGAACTTCTTCTGCTTTGTTGCCAAACAGGCAGTCTTGGTTTAAGGGAGCATCAGTAATTTCGCTTTAACATGATCTGGCAAAGATTGCTCCTTAAGCGAAGCATGCCTTCTAAGTATAGACCCTGTGACAGCAGCCCTGCAAGATGCCTCTAATGAATCAAAACCACACTGCAAAGTATGTTTTCCAACTTGTTCAGCAGAATGCATTAAATCCCGAAATTCTTTATTTTAAGCACAGTCAGGAATCATCATTATTTTCAGTTTAAGCAATCCAATAATATGCTGCTGATATTTTAATAACCCTAATGGCCAAAGTTGCAGTAGTGTATACCTTCTTACCCAATCTATCCAGCGCCCTGGAGTCTCTATCAGAGGGGGAAGGGTTTTTGGCAGTAGTAGCCTTAATGCCCTTGGGTCCCTGTGAAATGGTCTCAGGATCCGCAGTAGGATTTTTTTAAAGAGGAAGCTGTGAGAGTCAGGTACCCTGTAATACCTATCAGGATTTATGGGAGCAGGAGGTAAAGTGTCAGGGCCAGGCTAGATTCCGAGAAGGCATCATCTACAACGTCCAGTACAGGAGGGATAGCTAAAGGCCTGTGTTGAGGCAGGAGTAAGAATTCCCTAAGCCTCTTTTTGAAGTCAGAGTAATCCTGGCTTTCCCAGCGGAAATGCTCCCCAAGAGTATGCACGGTTTCACCAAAAGAGAAATCCTCTGGAGGGGAAGCAGAGGGAATGGAGTCCTCTGCATCAGAATTCTCATAGGTACATAAGGGCAAATCCTGGTCATCAGAGAAAACAGATTTCAAAATTCTGATCGGAAGAATCAGAAGGAAAATCAGTCCAAGGTCTCTTAGAGGGAGAAGGGTGACTTCCCCTTATTACAGTAATAAGGTCTTCAGCCATTCTTATCATTTCTTTTTTAGGCATAGGGACCTGACCATGCGGTCTGGGCATCAGTTTTCTGGGCACAGATCGAGTTTTAGGCCTTGAAGAAGAAGATGGCGTCTGTTCAATATGCAAGTCAGTAGGCCTGAATACACCCTCAGAAACCGGTGACTGCACAGCGGCTCCGGTCCCGTCCAAGGTAGACACATCCACAGGTTCCACAGTCGAAGAAGCATCTCGCGGCATGCCAGACTCCGAATGGGTCTCAGTAGAGGCCTGTGAATCTGAAGAAGCGGGTATCAGGGGCTGCAAAAGCACCTCACTGAGTACCGGCGAACTGCCGACTAGCTTAGAAGTGTCGTCGGCAGCTTTGGACCTATGCGGCCTGTCTCTGTCTTTATCTTTGCGTTTTTTCGGAATGTCGGTAGTTGGGTGGCTTACCAAAGCCACTTCTGGATGATTGAACTGAGTACCAAAATATTTAGATGCGAAAATGAATAGACGACGAATAGTAAGAGGTTTGAATAAGGCACAAAACCGACAACGAGGTACGTTGTGGGTCTGGTCCTAAGCAAGGAATGTAGTACGAATGAAAATCTTTATGAGGTATTTGCTTTCCAGAAGAAATACAACTGTTAACTTTTACTGACATCGGTTTAGAGCAAGAAAAAGGATCCCCAACGGGGTACTTAGCTTAGTTGAAGACTTCAGATCTGAAACTCGAAAATGAAAATTTCAGGAGTTGGCCGACCGGCACTTGCGAACTGCTTCTGCTTCGGGCTCCGCACAGCAAGAAAGACTGATGTAATGGCGTCAGCTGCATGCTTTATACCCCTGACTACCTGACATCATGGAAGATGAGACAGCAACTGACGCAGGACCCAAGACTTTGATAATCAGGCCGACTGAGGGCTACCTGCAAGCAGATAACCCAAATGTGATGACTGCAACAGTGAAACACGAAGAACATCTAGGGGTTGGCTAGGATGCCCTTCAAGACTGCAGAAGCAAACCCTGCCCTGGATTTGGAGAAGATAGGCAGGTGGTAATGTTTGGTAAAGCTGTGAACAGATGTCCAGGTGGCAGCCTCCAGGATGTCTGTGGTGGGGACTCCTCTGAGGAAAGCTGCAGAGGTGGAGGCTGCTCTGGTTGAGTGAGTCCTGACCCCCTTGGGGGAAGGCTTTCCATGTTGCTTGTAGCAGAAATGGATGCAGTGTTCTATCCATTTGGAAATGGTTTGTTTGGAGATGGCTTTGCCCTCTGCCCCTGTATCAAAGCTAACCAGCAATTGATCACACTTTTTGAAGGATTTAGTCCTGTCTACATAGAATCTGAGCTGCCTGTGCACATCAAGAGAGTGCAGGATCCTTTCCCTCTTGTTCTGTAGATTAGGGAAAAAGGTGGGCAAATTAATGCACTGGTTGAGAGCCACACTGGACACCACCTTGGGCATGTCGGCTGGGTTAGTCCTGAGGGTTACACTGTCAGGATGGAAGATGATGAAGGGTTCCACAGCTATGAGTGCTTGCAGCTTGGAGACCCTTCTGGCTGAAGTGATGGCCAGAAGGAAAGCTGTCTTCCAGGAGAGAAATTTTAGCTCTGCTGAAGAGGCTAGTTTGGAGGGGGTAGGGTGTGCTTTCCCAATACAAAGTTAAGATCCCAAGCTTGTGTTGGTGCTCTTCTGGGTGGCCTCAAGTTGTCAGTCCGTCTTAGGAACTGTTTTATCAGAGAGTGTGAGAAAAGGGGCTGCTCAGTGGGAAAATGAGCAGAGATAGCACAGGCATGAATTTTAATACAGGAAAAAGAGAGACCACTGTGTAGCAGGTCAGCTAAGCAATCTAGGATGAGAGAGAGGGAGGGCTGTGCTGTACTGGCTCCCTTAGCCTAAATCCAGGTGCAGAACCTTTTCGATTTGTCAGCATAAGACTTTCTAGTGCGAGGGCATCTGGCCTCACATATGGCATCTAGAACCTGTTGAATGAGGTTGGCAGATTGACCGGGGGATGAGGGAATAAGCCAAGTTGCCAAATTGAGGGTCTGCAACTGGGGATGCATGAATTCTCATTCTCTCTGGGTCAGGAAGGTTGGAATCTGAGTGAGATGCCATGGTGGCAATGGGGACAGGCTGCACAGCAGTGGGTACCAGTGCTGGTGAGGCCAGTCTGGAGCAATAAGAATCGTCCTCGTTTTTTCCTCCTTTATTTTGAGCAGTACCCTGGGGATGAGAGGTAGTGGATGAAAGGCAAAGACCGATAGATTGACCCAGGGGAAGGACAGGGCATACACTTTCCAAGCCATGCAGTGATGCTCCCTGGTGCAGAACTTGCTGAGATGATGGTTTGTGGGGCAGGGAAAAGAGGTCGACCTTCATGGTGCCCCATTTCTGAGTTATTAGGGTGAAGGTTCTTTTGTCGAGTTGCCACTCGTGTTGGTCCAGAAGATTTCTGCTTAAGTGGTCTGCCAGAGAGTTTAGAGAACCTGGTAAGAATTGTGCTAACAGGTGGAGTTGCATGGCAGAGGCTGGATGCCAAAGGGTCATGGCCAGCCTGCACAGAGTGTAGGACTGAGTCCCTCCCTGCTTGTTGATAAACCACATCACAGTGGTGTTGTCTGTTTTGATCAGGAGAGCCCCTGGGGAGAGAAGGAGCTTGAAAGCTGTCAAGGTGTACTGGACAGCTATCATCTCTTTTTGGCTGATGTGCAGATGGATTTGCTGTGGGCTTCATTGGCCCTGTATGCACCTGCCGTCCAGGAGTGCACACCAGGAATAGTCTGATGCATCTGTGGTGAAGGTCTGGGCGGTGGTGGGGGGGGTGAGAAAGGTAGTCCCTTCTTGTGAGAGCATGCTGTTGCCCACCACAGAAAATCTTTTCTGAGGTAAGGTATAATGGGCATAAGAGTCTCCAAGCCTTGAGAGTGTTGACACCAAAGGCTTTTTAGGTACCACTAAAGTTTTCTCATACGCAGACTGGCATATGGAATGAGTAGAATGCAAGATGCCATGAACCCCAGAGCTTGCAGGATTTTCCTTGCAGATAACTGGTGTCTGGTGGCTAGTTTAGAGAAGCAGGCTGCCAGGAAAGTTTGCTTTTCTGGTGTAAGGAATGCCATCTGGGATGCTGTGCCCAGGATTGCTCCCAGTAATATAATCCTTTGGGTGGGTACCCGTTTGGATTTCTTTTCGTTGACTGTGTACCCTAGGGAGGTTAGTAGGGACTTTACAAAGGCCAAGTGCTTGAGCAGCTTTTCCTGGCTGTCTGCCTGAATTAGGCACTCGCCCAAGTATGGGTAAATCTGGATATTCCTTTGTCTGCAAAAGGCAATGGCCGAAGCAAGACATTTTGTGAACACTCTGGGAGCAGTAGATAAGCCAAAGGGAAGTGCAGAGAAAGTACAGTTGTGTACACTTACCATAAATGTAGATGTTCGAGTGTATTCACTGTTGCAGTCATTACATTTGGGTTATCTGCTTGCAGTAGCCCTCAGTCGGCCTGATTAACAAAGTCTTGGGTCCTGCGTAGGTTGCTGTCCCTTCTTCCATGACGTCAGGTCGTTAGGGTTAAAAAAAACATGCAGCCAACGCCATTACATCAGTTTTTCTTGCCCCAGATATCAGGTGCCCCCCTAATGGGAAGCGATTAAATCTATAAATACAAGGATATACCTCCAACAAAAAAGCAAATACACCAAAAAGCTTTTAGAGCATAGTAAGTGAGAGTAGAGGAAGAGCCAAAAGAAGAAAGGTGGCTGGAGGGAGGGTAACCAGGACTGCAACAGTGAATACACTCGAACATCTACATTTATGGTAAGTGTACACAACTGTATTATGCTCTTCATGTTTAACTGTTGCAGTCATTACATTTGGGTAGATTCCCAAAGCTAAGGTTGGGAGGAGGAACTTAAACAGAATTAGGACCAGCTATAAGGCCCTGCAAGACTGCAGTGGCAAAACCAGCCCTGGATTTAGAGAAAATTGGCAAATGATAATGCTTGGTGAAAGTATGTAAAGAACTCCAGGCAGCAGCTTCTAGGATGTCCCTAGTAAGGACGCCCTGAGAAAGGCTGTAGAGGTAGATGCAGCCCTGGTTGAACGTGGTCTAATGCCCTGCTGGATAGGTTTCCATGGTGCTTATAGCAGAAATGAATGCAGTGGCCTATCCATTTTGAAATGGTTTGTTTTGAAATAGCTTTACCCTCTGTCTCTGCAGCAAATGCCACCAGCAGTTGTTTAGATTTCCTTTGAGGTTTAGTCCTGTCCAAGTAGAATCTAAGCTGTCTGTGCACATCTAAAGAGTGCAGTATCCGTTCCCCTTTGTTCTGTGGGTTAGGAAAGAAGGTAGGCAAATGAATGGACTGATTAAGAGCCACACTAGATACCACCTTGGGTATGAAGGAGGGACTGGTTCTGGGGACACCCTGTCCGCATGAAAGATGATGAAAAGTTCCACTGCCATAAGGGCCTGTAATTCAGATACCCTTCTAGCAGAAGCGATCGCTAAAAGGAAAGCTGCTTTCCAGGAAATAAATTTAAAATCTGCAGTAGCAGCTGGCTCGAAAGAAGGAAGAGTCAGTTTCTCCAAGACAAAGTTAAGATCCCAGGCTGGAGATGGAGCTCTCCTAGGTGGCCTTAAATTTTTGGCCTTTCTGAGGAACTGCTTGAGCAGTGGGTGAGAGAAGAGGGGAGGCTCTGTGCTATAATGAGCTGAAATGGCTGAGGCATGAATTTTGATGGAGGAAAGAGACAAGCCCTGATGAAGTAGCTCAGTCAAGTATTGTAGAATCTGAGGTAAATTGGGCACTGCTGCGTTCATTCCTTGAGATTGGTTCCAGGCACAGAATCTTTTCCATTTTGCAGCATAAGATTTTCTAGTACTAGGCCTCCTTGTCTCTAAAATTATATTCATCACTTATTTACTGAGGGATGGTAAAGGAGAGATTAGGTAATTAGCCAGGCTGATAGGTTCAGGGTTTGCAGCTGAGGGTGCAGAATCTGGTTCTCCTGCTAATACAAGGAAGGAGTCTGAGGCAGGTGCCATGGAGCCAGTGTTGGCAAGGCCAGTCTGGTGCAATTAAAATCATCCTTGGCTTGTCCTGTTTGATCTTTAGTAGTACCTTGGAGAGCAGAGGCAGAGGAGGAAAGGTATAAATTGATAGGTTTTTCCAGCTGAAGGATAAAGCATCCACTTTCCAAGCTTGCTTGTGGGGAATCCTTGTGCAAAGTTTGTCCAGTTGATGGTTTTGGGGGGAGGAGGCAAACAGGTCTATATCTGGGCTCCCCCATTTGCTCGTCAACATGTTGAAAATCCTTGGGTCCAGTTTCTACTCGTGTGGGTCCATGAGGTTTCTGCTTAGTCCGTCTGCCAGTGTATTTAGTTTTCCTGGCAGGGATTGAACTTGTAGATTCATTTGGTAGCTCAAGGCTGTGTTCCACAATGCCATGGCTAGTCTGCTGAGGGGGTAAGAATGTTTACCCCCCCTGCTTATGTACCACATGACAGTGGTGTTGTCTGTCTTTACCATTAGTTGTCCTGGAAGAATGTGGTCCTTGAAGGCTGTCAGAGCATTCTGTACAGCTAACATTTCCTTTTGATTTATGTGCAGGTGCACTTGACTTGGGTTCCATTTGCCCTGAATGCACTTCCCTGCCAGGTGAGCCCCCCATACATAGTCTGATGCATCTGTTGTTAAGATTTGGGCAGCAGGGGGTAATGTGAATGGTAGTCCCCTGTTTTGGTGGCAGGCCTCTACCCACCAAAGGAACTTTAGGCGTAGGCAAGGTATGACAGGAATCCTTGCTTCTAGATCCTGTGAATGTTGACACCATAGGCTTTTGAGATACCACTGTAGTTTCCTCATATGCAGCTTTGCATATGGAATTAGAAGAATGCAGGAGGCCATGAACCCCAAGGCTTGCAGCATTTGCCTTGCAGATAGCTGGGTTTTTGTGGCCACTTGTCTGAAGCAAGTTGTCAAATGAATCCGTTTCGCTGGCGTGAGGAAAGCCATTTGGGAAGTTGGTTTCAAGCTTGCTCCCAGGAATATAATTTGTTGACAAGGTACCAGGTGGGATTTCTTTTAGTTTATGGTGAATCCCAGACAAGTCAGTACCCTTTGAACAAAGGCAAGATGATGCAAAAGAATGTCCTTGCTTTCTGCCTGAATTAGACAACCGTCCAGGTATGGGTATATTTGAATATTTATTGGCCTGCAAAATGCAATGACTGGAGTTAGGCACTTTGTGAATACCCTGGGCACAGTAGATAAGCCAAAGGGCTAGCCCCCATGTTTAAGAGAGAGTACTTGATTTTGGGCCTCTACCACAGATTTGGGGGTAGAGCTGGCCACCCGCTTGGTGTCGGTAACGTGCGGAAATGAAATCTGTATCCTTGGGACACTATATTTAAAACCCTTTTGTCCTGAGTAATGAGTTCCCAGTTTTTGGCCTGCAGGCCAATATTTCTGCCTCTAAAGGAGCATTCAGTTGGGAAGTACTTGGAAGTTTTAAAAGCAAGTCATTGAGACAGTTTTCCATAGGGGGAAGTCTTACTACTCCCAGGTTTGGGTGCGGATACCCCGCACTACCTAGTCTTGGTGTGTCCCTTGGGACTGAAACCTGGGGTTTCTGGTGTCTCTGGGTTTGGACTGAGAAGACCTGGAAGGGGCTGGAAAGGACCAATTTTTAGAGGGCCAGTGCCTACTAAATCTAGGAGGCTGAACTTGTAAGAAATCATTAACAGTTAGCACAGATTTAGCTTTATCTTCCATCTTTTTAAGAACTTCCTCAGCCTTGTTGCCAAACAGGCGGTCCTGATTTAAGGGAGCATCCAACAATTTAGCTTTAACATGATCAGGCAATGATTGCTCCTTAAGCCAAACATGCCTTCTGAGCACAGACCCAGTAACAGCAGCCCTGCAAGAGGCCTCTAATGAATCAAATCCACACTGCAAAGTATGTTTTCCAACCTGTTCAGCAGAATGCATTAAATTCTGTAATTCTTTATTTTCAGCACAGTCAGGAATTAACATCATTTTCTGTTTAAGCAATCCAATAACATGTTGTTGATACTTTTAACATATGAAACTGGCAGTTTAAAGCCCTAATGGCCAAGGTTGCAGAAGTGTAAACTTTCTTACCCCATCTATCCAGCGCCCTGGAGTCTCTATCAGAGGGGGTAGGATTTTTAGCAGTAGAAGCCCTTGGGTCCCTGTGAAATAGTCTCCGGATCCCCAATACGATTTTTAAAAAGGAACTTGTGAGAATCAGGAACCCTGTAATATCTGTCAGGTTTTCTGGGAGCAGGAGGCAAAGAATCAGGGGCCAAACTAGATTCTGAAAAGGCATCATCATCAACAATGTCTAGTACAGGAGGTACAGCTAAAGGCCTATGCTGAGGCAGGAGTAAGAAATCTCTAAGGCTCTTTTTTGAATCAGAAAAATACTGGCTTTCCTAGTGTTTATGCTCCCTTTGAGTATGTAAGGTTTCACCAAAAGAAAAATCCTCTGAAGGGGAAGCAGAGGGAATAGAGTCCTCTGCATCAGAATCCTCATAAGTAGATGAGGGCAAATCTAGATCAGAAGAATCAGAAAAATCTGAATCTTGTTCAGAAGATTCATAAACAACTTCAGTCCTAGGTCTCTTAGAAGGGGGAGGTTGGCTTCTCCTGATTAGAGTTATAAGATCTTCAGCCATTCTTATAATTTGTTTTTTAGGCATAGAGGCCTGAGCATGTGGCCTGGGCGTCGGTTTCTTAGGCATTGGTCAAGATTTTGGCCTAAATGAAGAAGGAGGTGACAGTTTAATACGCAAATCCGTAGGCCTGAATACACCCTCAGAAGCCGGTGCCTGCACAGTGGCTCCAGACCAATCCAAGGTAGAGACATCTGCAGGTTCCACAGTTGATGCATCTCGTGGCATACCAGACTCCGAATGGGTCTCAGTAGAGGCCTGCAAGTCAGAAGTAGCGGGTATCAGGGGCTGCAAAAGCGCCTCACTGAGTACCGGCGAACTGGCGACTGGCTTAGGAGAAGCGTCGTCGGCAGCTTTGGACCTCGTTGACCTATCTCTGTCTTTATCTTTGCGTTTTTTCGGAATTCCGGTAGTCGGATGGCTAACCGATGACATTTCTGGATAAGTAAACCGAGAACCGAAATATTTAGAAGCGAAAATATACCGACGATGGATAGTGCACTGATTAAATAAAGCACAAAACCGACAACAAGGTAAGTCGTGGTCGGGCCTAGGCAAGGAATACAGTACAAATGAAAATCTTTGTGAGGTATTTGCTTTCCACAAGTAATGCAATTATTAACTTTTACTGACATCGGTAAGGAGCAAGAAAAAGTTTCCCCAACGGGGTACTTAGCTTTAGTTGAAGACTTCGGTTCTGAAACTCGAAAACGAAAATTTCAGGAGTCAGCCAACCGGCACTTGCGAACTGCTTCTGCTTCGGGCACCGCATGGCAAGAAAGACTAATGTAATGGTGTCGCCTGCATGTTTTATACCCCTGATGTCATGGAAGAAGGGACAGCAACCGACGCAGGACCCAAGACTTTGTTAATCAGGCCGACTGAGGGCTACTGCAAGCAGATAACCCAAACGTAATGACTGCAACAGTGAAACATGAAGAACATCTGACAGTGCAGAGATCCTGCCCTGAAACAGAGATATTTCCTGCATGATTCCCTGATAGGAATGTGGAGGTAGGCCACTTTTAGGTCTAGGGTGGCTAGCCAAGCATCCCTTGACAGCATGGGTAAGCAGCTGCTGCAGGGTGAGCATTTTGAAATTTGGTATCACCAGGAAGGTGTTTAGAATGGATAGATCAAGGATGGGGCGCCAGGTGTCCTCTTTTCTGGGTACCAGAAAAAGTCTGGAGTAGAAACCTTGGCCTTTCTGTTCTGCAGGAACGTGCTCTATTGCCCTCATACAGAGGGGGGAAAGGACTTGCTTTTGCACCTTTACCCACTGGTTTGGAGGTAGATCTGGGAACCCTTTGTAGTTGGAAGTGTGTGAAAAGAAAATTTGTATCCCTGGGACACTATGTTGAGAACCCAGCGGTCGTTGATAATGTTAGCCCAGGTGCTTGCGTGAAAGGAGAGTTTTCCTCCTAGCGGTAAGTGAAGGTGGGCAGAGAGAGAGGGTGGGGTACGAGAGTCATTGTGAATTCTTACCATAAGGGGGTGGCTTTGAACTCCCTGTTTTTGAAGTGAGGGAAAAAGAAGTTGTGACTTACCATAACGTTCCATCTGAGTTGTTGATCTTCTTCCAGTCATCACTGATGGGTTCGGTTCCAAGCCCTCGGAACCGGGTCGGCCTTATACCAAGCTTGCGTGCACCAAAACCTCTCGAGCTAAGCTGCTACCCAGAATGCCCTTTACTCAGTTACTGAAACAGAAAGAAACCTCTGCGAGTACGGCAGCTGCACAGTCTCAGTACAAGTCAAAGCAAACCAAAAGATGAGAGACCAGCATACAGTGGCACCAGATAAATCCTTTATTGTAGAAGTGTCCTAGGCAAAAAAGCAGGAACAGACCGGTTTCGGCTTCAAAGTTACATAGCCTTCATCAGGGTTAATGTCTAATAAATAAGAAATGCTTTATATGCATAATTTAAAGGACATGTGATCAATTAAAGATGCTCATTAAGCCCTGGTTTAAAGAGACCTCCCAGTTTAACAATCCATTTTTTCTCCATACTGTTTAATAGTTCATGCCATCCTAATTTCTTGCTTCTGGGTCTCATGATTTTATCTATAATAGTAAAATTAAATGTAGCATTTTTGTGTGTCATTGTATGTTTATAGAGGGCATTTCTTCATGGTGTTTAATGTCGCTAAGATGTTCAGAAATTCTGAATTTAAGAGGTCTGGAAGTTTTTGCCCTATGTAAAATGCTGAACAACTGCAACTAGTCAAGTAAACCATCCAGTCAGTAACACAATTAGCAAAAATGAAATCTCATAGACTTGAGGGGTATTTTGACTACGAAAACCCTAGGACAGTGAACACAATGACCACAAGGGTGGCAACCAATTAAGGGGTCACCTGACAAAGTAACTTGCGTGTGTTTCTTATGATGAAGGTGACCATGTTTATAATGACTGAAAAAGGCAGCAAGGTTTTTGCCTTTCTTGAAGGAAAAATGACATTTGTCAACCAAAATTTCGCTAAGTCTAGTGTCAGATGTCAAAATATTCCAATGATGTTGCACAATATCCATTAGTACCTTGGTATTGCGTCCATACGTAGTAACTAATATAAGGGGCCCCCCACCCCTACTACATTTGGCTTTATAAAGAAGAAGATTCTCACTCCATGTTATCTATATTGTGTTTCGTATGTAAAACATGGCCCATTTTATAGCCTCTGTCCCTAAATCTAAAAACCAAATCATCCCTGAAGTGTTCATATAAGTATTGCCATCGGAACAAATGCGTTTACTCAGTTACCTCAGATCGAGTTTGCATGCAATAGAATGCATAGAAGAAGAAATAAATCAGAGGCCATCTCTGCGCAGAAAAGTACAGTTTTGTACCTACCATAAATGTAGATGTTCCAAGTGTATACCCTGCTGCAGTCATCACACTTGGGTTATCCTGTTGTCAGGCGGTCCCGCAGTCGGCCTGAATTCCAAAGTCTTGGTCTGGCGTCGGTTGCTGTCGCTTCTTCCCTGACGTCAGTGCGCCAGGGGTATATAAGAGGCATCCAACACCATTTTCTTCAGTTTTTCTTGCCCCAGATGTCAGGTGCCCCCCCGAAAGGTGGTCAGTAGCTAGTACCAATAATAAAAGTTTAGCACAAGCAAAACATCCCTCCAGCTATAAGCAAATACACCACAAAGGTTGTATCAGTTTTTAAGGTATTGAAAGGTTTTAGTTAGGTCAGAGGGGATGGAGGGAGGGTAACCTGGACTGTAGCAGGGTATGCACTCGAACATCTACATTTATGGTAGGTACAAAACTGTACTATGTTCATCGTGTTACCCTGCTGCAGTCATCACACTTGGGTAGAATCCCAAAGCTAAGGATGGGAGGTGGAGTCAAACAGGGTTAGAGGAGGCTAGAAGGCCCTGCAAAACTGCAATGGCGAAGCCAGCTCTAGTCTTAGAGTAAAGTGGTACGTGATAGTGTTTGGTGAAGGTGTGTACTGAACTCCAAGTTGCAGCTTCCAGAATATCCTTGGCTGGCACCCCCTTTAGGAAGGCTGTAGATGTAGCTGCTGCCCTGGTAGAGTGGGGCCTTATGCTAGCAGGAACTGGTTTTCCATGGCGGGTTTAGCAAAAACATATGCAATGTCCTATCCATTTGGAAATGGTCTGTTTTGAGAGAGCCTTTCCTTGTGATGCTGTAGCATAGGATACAAAAAGCTGGTCAGATTTTCAGAAAACCTTAGTTTTATCCAAGTAGTAACGTAGCTGCCTGTGAATGTCCAAGGAATGCAGGAGTCTTTCTCCTTTGTTCTGTGGATTTGGAAAGAAGGTGGGTAAATGGATGGTTTGATTTAGAGCCACACTGGATACCACCTTAGGCATAAAGGAGGGTTAGTTCAGAGAAACTCTGTCTTGATGAAAAATGAGGAAAGGCTCTACTGCCATTAGTGCCTGAAGCTCTGAGACTCTTCTGGCTGAAGTAATTGCTAGCAGCAGGGCAGTCTTCCATGATATAAACTTTAAGTCAGCTGAGAAAGCTGGCTCAAAAGGAGGTAGCGTATGTTTTTCCAGAACAAAATTGAGGTCCCAAGTTGGTGCTCTCCTGGGAGGCCTAATGTTTTTGGCCCCACTGCGAAACTGCCTTAGAAGTGGATGTGAAAATAAGGGAGGATCCGTGTTGTAGTGAGCTGAAATAGCTGAGGCGTGGATTTTAATAAATGAAAAAGAAAGTCCTTTGTGTAACATCTCAGTTAAATATTGTAGAATCTGAGGTATGTCCGGCTGAAGGGTATTTTGGCCTTTAGCTTGGTTTCAGGCGCAAAACCTTTTCCATTTGTCTGAGTAGGCTTTCCTGGTGCTGGGCCTCCTGGCCTCCAGAATAACATCCATAACAGCTTGTGAAAGAGGAGCTGGCTGGTTGCTTACGTGATTTGCCATGCAGCCAAGTTTAAGGTTTTGAGCTGGCTGTGTAGAATGTGACTGTCTTGCTGTGTGAGCAGATGAGTAATTTGTGGTAAAATCCATGGTGGGCCCTGGGCCATATTCCTTAATAGTGGGTATCAATGCTGGCGTGGCCAGTCTGGGGCAATGAGTATCATTCGGGGTCTCTCCATCCTGACTTTCAGCAGCAACTTTGTGAGAAGGGGCAATGGAGGGAAGGCATATACTGTTAGCATTTTCCAACTGAATGAGTGCGCGTCCACTTTCCAAACTTGATGGTGAAATGTCCTTGTGCAAAATTTTGTTAGCTGATAGTTTTGGGGGCTGGCAAACAGGTCTATGTCTGGGTGCCCCCATTTTTGAGTTATCATTGCAAATACTTGTGGATCCAGTTTCCACTCGTGGGGATCCATGATGTTTCTGCTTAGGTCGTCTGTCAATGTGTTCTTTTTTCCTGGCAGGAATTGAGCTTGTAATTGAACTTGGTAAGCCAGTGCTGTGTTCCACAAAGTCATTGCTTGCCTGCATAGAGGGTATGAGTGTGTACCCCCTTGATGGTTTATGTACCACATTACTGTGGTGTTGTCTGTCCTTATGATAAGCTGTCCTGGATGTAAGAGGTCCTTGAAGGCTGTCAGGGCATTCTGTACAGCTAGCATTTCTTTTTGATTGATGTGCAGATTCCTTTGATCTGCAGTCCATATGCCTTGAACGCACCGTCCTGCCATGTGTGCCCCCCAGGCATAGTCCAATGCATCTGTTGTCATAGTTTGCCTGGCTGGGGGTAAGGTGAAAGGCTGACCCTTGTTGAGGTGACATGCCTGTGACCACCACAGAAACTCCTGTTGAAGGCAGGGAATGAGAGGTATCATTGTTTCCAAGCTGTGGCTGTGTTGAGTCCATATGCTTTTTAGGTACCATTGTAATTTCCTCATATGCAGTTTTGCAAATGGTATTAGTAGTATGCAAGATGCCATGAAGCCCAAGGCCTGCAGATTTTTTCTTGCAGGGAGTTGGGTCTTTGTTGCCATTGTTTTGAAGTATTGAGTTAGTTGTAGTTGTTTGTCTGGAGTCAGATAAGCCATGTGGGCCGTTGTACTCAAGCTGGCACCCAGGATTGTCATATTTTGTGAGGGCACTAGTTTTGATTTCTTTTTGTTTACTGTGTACCCTAGGCAACTTAGAAGGTGTTTTACAAAAGCCAGATATTGTACGAGAATGTCCTGGCTTTCTGCTTGGATGAGGCAGTCGTCCAGGTATGGGCATATTTGAATTCCTTTTTGTCAGCAGTATGCAATTACTGCTGCCAGGCATTTTGTGAAGACCCTGGGCGCAGTAGATAAGCCAAAGGGCAGTGCAGAAAATTGGTATTGGGTTGAACCTGCAATGAAACGGAGGTATCTTCTGCACTTTTGTCTGATAGGGACATGCAGGTATGCCTCATTGAGGTCCAACGTTACTAGCCAAGCTTTCTTGCCCAACATGGGAAGAAGCTGCTGTAGTGTTAGCATCTTGAATTTGGGTACTTGCAAGAAGGTGTTTAGAATTGAAAGGTCCAGAATGGGTCTCCAAGCATTGTCCTTTTTGGGGACTAGAAAGACGTTGAGTAAAATCCTTGGCCTTGCTCCTGTGTAGGTACCAGTTGAATGGCTCTCATGTCCATGAGAGCTGTAATTTGTTTTTGTGCCTCTGCCCATTGATTTTGTGGCAGGTTTGGCATTCATTTTATCCTTGGTAAGGTGTGGAAATGGAATCTGTATCCTTGTGAGATAATGTCTAGGACCCATTTGTCCTTTGTGACAATGCGCCAGTTGTCTGTAAAAAGTGCTAATTTTCCTCCCAAGGGAGCTGCCAAGAGAGTTTTGCTTGGCAGTTTGAGGTTTAAGTCATTGTGTTTGCCTTCTAGTAGTTTGTGACCTGTCTTCTCCTCCTTTCTGTTTTGCAGTGCCCCATTGGTGAGGTTTGTAAGGGATTTGTGCTTGTCCTCTGCCCCTTGGGCGCCTGTATTTATCCCTCTGTGGTCTGTCAGAAGATAAGGACCAATTTTATGTTGGCCAATTTCTGCTGAAGCGTGGGGGCTGTACCTGTAAGAAATCTTTGACCGTCTGCATAGATTTTGCCTTATCCTCAATTTTCTTTAAAACCTCTTCTGCTTTAACCCCAAATAAGACATCCTGCTGTAAGGGTGCATCTAGTAACTTTGCTTTAACATGATCAGGCAGAGTTTGTTCCTTTAACCAAGCATGCCTACGTATAACAGACCCAGTAACAGCTGCTCTACAGGAAGCTTCCAAGGAACCAAATCCACATTGTAAAGTATGTTTGCCCACCTGTTCAGCTGCATGCAACAGATCCTGCATTTCCTTGAATTCAGACTGTTGAGGGTGCGTGCTCATCTTTTGTTTTATTTGAGACATTAGGAATTGCTGGTATTTAAGCATGTGAAATTGACAATTTAGTGATCTCATAACTAGAGTAGCTGAGGTGTAAACCTTCTTCCCCCACCTATCTAGTGCTCTGGAGTCCCTTTCAGAGGGTACAGGATTTTTAGCCATAGAAGCCTTAGCCCCTTTGGGACCCTGGGAGATTGTCGCTGGATCAGCAAAAGGGCTTTTGTAAAGGAATTTGTGTGTCAGGCACTCTATAGAATCTATCTGGTTTGGCTGGAGCAGGAGGCAGAGAAACTGGATTTAGACTAGATTCTAAGTAAACATCATCCACAATGTCTAAAACTGGGGGGATAGCAAGTGGTCTGTGTGCTGGGGGAGTAAAAGAAACTCTCGGAGCCTTTTCTTAGAGTCGGAGTAGTCCTGACCTTCCCAGTGGAAATGTTCCCTCATGTTATGTAAAGTTTCCCCAAAGGAATAGTCTTCAGGGGGAGAAGCGGAGGAAATGGAATATTCAGCATCAGAATCTTCATAAGGGGAAAAGAGTAATCCTGTTCCTCAGAAGAGCCTGAGGCATAATCCTCCTCTTGTCTGGGCCTTTTGTCGGGGGGGGGGGGTTGGGAGCCCCTGATTAAAGAAATCAAATCTTCAGCCATTTTAAGCATCTGTTTCTTAGGCATGCGGCCTTGAACTGGAGACTGAAGTGCAGTCTTTTTTGGTTTTAGAGGAGTCTTAAGCTTAGCATTAGCATAAGATTTTATGGTGAGAGTAGTCGGTCTGAAGACACCTTCAGAAACCGAAGGTGTTTCTGCAGCACCGGCTTCTCCTTCTGCAATGTCGTCGGTAGGGCCTAAAGAAAATGGCTGCATCGGCATAGAACTCTCTGCTAGAGAATCTGAAGCGGTCTGGGGATCCAATTCTGCGGTAGCCAGGGGCTGCGTAGGCGCCTCACTGAAAACCGGAGAACCAGCGACCGGCCCAGCCGAGGCCTCGGAGTCTGGCTTGGATCTAGGCTGCCTATCTTTATCTTTGCGTTTTTTTATGCACGCCGGTAGTCAGTTGCTCCAACGGCATAGTGTAATTAAATTTCCTACCGAAGTAGTGTCGTGCGAAATCAAAGCGTCGCTTTATAGTTCGCTTATTGAACCTAGCACAAAACCGACAACCAGTGACGTCGTGGTCTGGGCCTAGGCAAGGTATACAAAAAGAATGAAAGTCCTTATGAGGTATTTGCTTCCCACAAGAAATGCAATTGTTAACTTTTTCTGACATCGGACTGAGGCAAGAAAAGGTTCCTCAATGGGGTACTTAGCTTTGAAGACTTCGGACTGAAACTCGATTCGAAAATCTCAGGTGTCAGCCGACCGGCACTTGCGAACTGCTTCTGCTTCGGGCACTGCGCGGCAAGAAAGACTGAAGAAAATGGCGTTGGATGCCTCTTATATACCCCTGGCGCACTGACGTCAGGGAAGAAGCGACAGCAACCGATGCCGGACCAAGACTTTGGAATTCAGGCCGACTGCGGGACCGCCTGACGACAGGATAACCCAAGTGTGATGACTGCAGCAGGGTAACATGATGAACATCCCTAAGACACCACAAAGACAAAGAAGATCCACCAGGAACCTTTTGAGGGGGTCGGTGGGAAGATCAACAACTCAGATGGAATGTTATGGAAAGACATAACTTCTTTATCTGAAGTTGTTAATCTTCTTCCTATTCATTACTGATAGGACTGAGTCCCCAGCTACTTGGAGAAAGTACAGTTGTGTACACTAACCATAAATGTAGATGTTCGAGTATATTCACTGTTGCAGTCATTACAAAGTACAGTTTTGTACCTAACATAAATGCAGATGTCCGATAGATATGCAACTGCAGTCATAACATATGGGTTGTCCTGCCTCAGGCAGCCCTCGGTCGGCCGAATTCCAAAGTCTGGGTCCGGCTGGTGTCGCCTCCTCTCCGACGTCACAACGGCTGGAGTATAAAGGCATCGGCCGACGCCATCTTCTTCAGTGTTTCTTGCCCCAGATGCCAGGTGCCCTCCTAG
The DNA here is from genome assembly GCF_019279795.1 of Protopterus annectens. Classification (NCBI taxonomy): domain Eukaryota; kingdom Metazoa; phylum Chordata; order Ceratodontiformes; family Protopteridae; genus Protopterus; species Protopterus annectens. The sequence continues at coordinate 1,600,700,220 of NC_056732.1, forward strand.
GAAGGCTAAATTTGGTGAATGGATAAACAATTCCAGACATGCACAACAGTAATAAACAGATACACCATAGGAGATACCCCCAGCTAAAAAGTACAGTTTTGTACTTACCATAAATGTAGATGTTCGAGGATCCACATTGCTGCAGTCCTAACCATTGGGTAGTCCGCTGTCCAGTCGGCCCGAATACCAAAGTATATGGCTGACGTCGGTCAAGGCGCATTAGACTGACGTCAGGACGTCAGGGTACTAATGCGCATGACCGACGTCATATCCTCAGTCTTTTCTTGCCCCAGATGTCAGAAGGCCCTAAAAAGACAAGGCCCAAACCAAAACACCAACAAAAACCCTGCACCAAACATATATACAATATATACAAATGCACAAGAATATAGCCTAACCCACACCACAACCCCTAAACACAGAGGGGAAGGAGGGAGGGTAAATTGGACTGCAGCAATGTGGATCCTCGAACATCTACATTTATGGTAAGTACAAAACTGCACTATGTTCTTCATTCCACATTGCTGCAGTCCTAACCATTGGGTAGAATCCCAAAGCAGAGGTAAGGGAGGCTGGCAAATCATAAGGAAGCAGGAGCTGTCAACATGCCTTGCAAAATAGCTGTGGCAAAACCAGCCCTAGATTTAGAGTAGAGAGGAAGGTGGTAATGCTTAGAGAAAGTATGTACTGAACTCCAAGTAGCTGCCTCCAAAATATCCTTAGTTGCCACCCCCCTGAGAAATGCTGTTGAAGTAGCAGTAGCCCTTGTGGAATGAGGCCTAATCCCAGCCGGAATCTCCTTGCCATGATGGGAATAACAAAATGAAATGCAAAACCCAATCCACTTAGAAATAGTTTGCTTAGACACAGGCTTGCCCTGAGAAGTCAAGGCAAAAGAAACAAACAACTGCTGAGACTGCCTGAAATCCTTAGTCCTGCTTAAATAATAACGTAACTGCCTATGTACATCTAAAGTGTGCAAAATCTTTTCTTCCTTGTTTTGGGGATCTGCATAGAAAGTAGGCAAATGAATAGTTTGGTTTAAAGCCACACTAGAAACCACCTTAGGCATAAAGGAAGGATTAGTGCGTAATGATACTCTATCCTTATGGAAAATCAAAAGGGCTCTACTGCCATAAGGGCCTGCAACTCAGAAACCCTTCTTGCAGAAGTAATGGCCAACAAAAAGCAGTCTTCCATGACAAGTATTTTAACTCAGCAGTAGCCGCAGGCTCAAAAGGTTGTAGAGTAAGTTTTCCAACACAAAATTGAGATCCCAAGCAGGAGTAGGAGCTCACGTGGGGTCTTATATTCTTTGCCCCTCTAAGAAACTGCTTGAACAAAGGATGTGAAAACAATGGTGGGTCACAATCATAGTGAGCTGAAATTGCTGCAGCATGAATTTTAATGGAAGAGAAGGACAAACCTTTGTCCAATAACTCAGTAAGATATTGAAGAGCCACACTCAAATTAGGCTCAGAAATCCCCAAATTCTTTGCTGCACTCCAAAATAAAAATCTCTTCCATTTTTCTGCGTACACTTTCCTTGTACTAGGTCTTCTGGCTTCCATAATCACATTTAAAACTTGTTGAGGAAGTTGAGACCTGCTGTGTTTCAAAACAGAATATGCCAGGCTGTTAGATGAAGAGATTGAAGCTTGACATTGAGCAGGTGACCGTCCCTCTGAGATAACAGGTGTGGAATCAATGGTAAAGGCCATGGAGGCTTCCTTACCAGACTCCTTAGAAGTGGGTACCAGTGTTGCCGAGGCCAATCTGGAGCTATTAAAATCATCCTTGGCTTGTCTTGTCTGATCTTTAGGAGCACCTTTGGGAGAAGAGGGAGAAGTGGAAAGGCATACACATGAAGATTTTTCCAACTGAAAGAAAGAGCGTCCACTTTCCAAGCTGTGTGATGAAACCCCTTTGTGCAAAACTTTGGCAGCTGGTGGTTTAGTGGAGAAGCGAACAGATCTATGTCTGGAGTTCCCCATGACACTGTCAATTTCTGAAATACATGAAGATCCAGTTTCCACTCGTGGGGATCCATGATTTGCCTGCTTAACACATCTGCTAAGGAGTTCTGTGCTCCGGCAGAAACCTTGCTTGAAGAGTTAGTTGCAAGCTGAGCAGTCTCCCATAAAATCATTGCTTGCCTGCATAGAGGATAAGAATGTGTTCCCCTTGTTTGTTGATGTACCACATGACAGTTGTGTTGTCTGTTAGAATCAACACCTGCCCAGGAAGAAGTAACTCCTTGAAAGCCATTAATGCAAACTGAACTGCTAACATCTCCTTCATATTGATATGTAGATGCTGTAGTCTGGCAGGCCACTTGTCTTGTATCCACTTTCCATTTAGATGAGCTCCCCAAGCAATGTCCGAGGCATCTGTCGTTAAAATCTGACTCGCCTCTGGTCGGGTCACAGAGAGTCCCTTGTTTAGGTGACATTCCTGAGCCCACCAAAAAAATTCTTTTTGAATGCAAGGTATTATTTGAATGACAGTGTCCAAATCCTGGCAGTGCTGTGTCCACACATTTTTGAGATACCATTGCAGCTTCCTCATATGCAGTTTGGCATTGGGAAGCACCAGAATACAAGATGCCATGAACCCTAAGGCTTGAAGGACTGTCCTTGCAGTCAGCCCGGACTGAAGAGATAGTTGATGGAAGTAACTGGAAAGATTCTTTTGTTTGTCTGGGGTTAAAAAGGCCATCTGGGCTGCTGTATTCAGTCTCACACCCAGAAAGCACATGTCTTGAGAGGGTACTAGACTGGACTTTATTTCGTTCACAGAATACCCTAGGCATCTTAGCACTGCTATGACATATTCCAGATGCTGTAGAAGGTCTTCCTTTTCTTGAGCCAGAATCAGGCAGTCGTCCAAGTAAGGACAGATTTGAATTCCTTTCAGCCTGAAGTAAGCTATCACTGGAGCCAGAACCTTTGTGAATACTCTGGGCAGTAGATAAGCCAAAGGGCAATGCAGAGAACTGATAATGAGAATTTCCAGCTCGAAAACGCAGATACTTCCTGCAACTTAGTCTTATAGGCACATGAAGGTAAGCTTCCTTGAGATCTAAAGTTACCATCCAATGATCTTTGCCCAGCAGAGGTAAAAGCTGTTGTAACGTCAACATCTTGAACTTGGGAATGTCCAGATAAGTGTTGAGGATAGATAAATCCAAAATTGGTCTCCACGTGTTCCCCTTCTTTGGAACTAGGAACAGGCGAGAATAAAATCCTAGGCCCCTTTCTGGTACAGGGACTGGCTGGATAGCCCCTATTTGGAGTAACAAAGAAATTTGCTTGTGAGCCTCTTTCCTTTGTGGAGGGGGAACGTCTGGCATGCCTTTGAAAGGGGCAAGGTATGGAAATAAAACCTGTAACCGTGGTGAATGATATCCAACACCCATCTGTCTTGAGTGATTAAATCCCAATTTTCTTTGAAAAGAGACAGTCTTCCTCCCAAAGGAGCTGCCAGGCGAGAATCTACTGGCAGCTGAAAAGGCAGGTCATTGGGTCTGTTTACGAAAGGACTGACCCCTGCCCTCACCAGAAGGCTGAGCAGGTGAACCCCTGTTCTAGGCCTAAAAGAACCTTGAGCTCTGCCCCTACCACGTCTAGACCTACCCCTAGACTGGGAATCATAAGCAGGATATGTCCATCCCTTAGTAGGCCAATTTCTACTAAACTTCGGTGGCTGCACCTGCAAAAATCTTTAACAGTTTGCACAGACTTAGCTTTGTCCTCCATTTTCTTTAAAACTGCTTCCACAGGCGAACCAAATAACACATCAGACTGTAAAGGAGCATCCAAAATCCTAGTCTTAACATGTTCTGCTAAATTCTGATCCCTCAACCAGGCATGCCTGCGAAGAACAGAACTAGTGGCAGCCACCCTCGAGGAGGCCTGCACAGCATCAAAACCACATTGCAAAGAATGCTTACCCACTTGTTCAGACACATGAACTAAATCCAGCAACTCTTTACACTCTATACCTTCCGCCAAAGCATCCACCTTAGATTTCAATTGTGAAAGGAGATAATTTTGATATTTTAGCATGTGAAACTGACAATTCAACGCTCTCATGGCTAAAGTGGAAGAAGTATACACTTTCTTTCCCCACCTATCCAAAGCCCTTGCCTCTTTATCAGTGGGAACAGGATTTTTAACAACAGAGGCCTTAACACCCTTAGGCCCCTGAGAAACAGTTTCCGGGTCTGCCCTAGGACTCTTAAACAGATACTTATGAGCTTCAGGCACCCTATAGTACCTATCAGGCTTAACAGGGGCAGGAGGCAAAGAATCAGGGTTCAGGGAAGCCTCTGCAAAACATCTTCCACCACATTCAACACAGGAGGTATAGCTAAGGGCCTATGCTGGGGTAAAAATAAGAATTCCCTAAGCCTTTTCCTGGAATCAGAGTAATCTTGGCCTTCCCATTTAAAGTGCTCCCTCATGGAATGCAGAGTCTCTGAAAATGAGAAATCCTCAGGAGGAGAAGCTGTAGGAGTGGAATCATCCACATCAGAATCAGAATAAGGAGGATACTCCTGCAAGTCTTCCACAGAAGACTCAGAAGCCTCTGAACACCGTTCAAAACTCTCAAACTCCGGTTCCACCCGAGGCCTCTTATCAGGAGGGGGCATAGAGCCTCTAATCATAGTAATTAAATCTTCTGCCATTTTAAGCATATGTTTCTTAGGCACCGAACCTGAAGTGCTAGGAGAAGCCCCCACTGAAGCTGAACTTGGCCTACCTCTCAAAGAGGTTTTGGAAACAGTAGGAGAAGCTCTAACTACCTTGGGAAGAGAGGGAAGAACAGTTACCTGAGAAGCCCCCTCAGCCTGGCCTACCTCCTGAGAGGGCACATCCTGTAACAGTAAAGTGTCTGCCTGAGACTCCAAAGAAACTCCTGGCAAAACCTCTGGCTCCACCGAGCCTTCTAAAGAACCGACGTCCGGGACTGCCGGTTCATCAACCCTAGGCTTTGCTGTTTTGTCCTTGCGCTTTTTGGACGAAGCGGGCCGGAGCATCCGGCGGCATTTTGTAATTACACCGCTTCCCAAACACTAACCTGGCACAGTCTAACCTCCTCTTAATAGTGCGTTTGTTAAATCTAGCACAAGAGCGGCAACCAACAACGTCATGCTCAGGCCCTAAACAAGGTATACACAAAGTATGGTAATCCCTATGAGGTATCTGTTTCCCACAAGAAATACAGTTATTCACTTTTTCTGACATCCGGTTAAATACTGAGGCAAGAAAAACCAAAATGTTCCCAACGGGTACTTAGCCAACTTTGATTCGGTCTGAAACTCCGACTTCGGAAATATTTCAGAACGCCAACCTGCACTCGCAAAACTGCTTCTGCATCGGACCATGCGGCAAAAAAGACTGAGGATATGACGTCGGTCATGCGCATTAGTACCCTGACGTCCTGACGTCAGTCTAATGCGCCTTGACCGACGTCAGCCATATACTTTGGTATTCGGGCCGACTGGACAGCGGACTACCCAATGGTTAGGACTGCAGCAATGTGGAATGAAGAACATCAGGGGGAATGGACCCAAATGAAGAAAAAGAGGGGAAGGAGGGAGGGAAAATCCGACTGCAGTTGCATATCTATCGGACATCTACATTTATGGTAGGTACAAAACTGTACTATGTCCTTCAAGAATGCAACTGCAGTCATAACATACGAGTTGAGTACCATAGCCAAGCTGGGGGTGGATGGAGCTAAGAAAAAGATGGTGTAGCTAAAATGCCCTGCAGGACTGCCGAAGCAAAGCCTGCTCGGGATCTGGAGTATAAAGGCAGGTTGTAGTGTTTGGTAAATGTATGCACGGAGCTCCATGTAGCAGCCTCTAGAATGTCCTTTGTAGCCACTCCTCTTAGGAAAGCTGTGGATGTGGCTATAGCTCTGGTGGAATGTGGCCTAATATTGGCTGACACACTTTTTCCATGGTAAGAATAGCAGAATCTGATGCAGTGTCCAATCCATTTTGAAATTGTTTGCTTGGAGATTGCTTTTCCTTGTATTCCAGCAGCATAGGCTACAAACAGCTGGTCAGACTTTCTGGTGGCCTTAGTTCTGTCCAAGTAGTAGCGTAGTTGCCTGTGTATGTCCAAGGTATGCAGCAGCCTTTCCCCTCTATTTTGAGGATTGGGAAAGAAAGTAGGAAGGTGAATAGCTTGATTTAGAGACACCCTGAAAATCACCTTTGGCATGAAAGAAGGATTTGTTCTTAAAGAGACTCTGTCCTGATGGAAAATGAGGAAAGGAGGTACTGCCATGAGTGCCTGTATCTCCGAAACTCTTCTTGCTGATGTGACTGCCAATAGAAAAACTGTTTTCCATGATAGAAATTGCATCTCCGAGGTTGCTGCTGGCTCAAAGGGAGGCAGAGATATTTTTTCCAGTACAAAATTGAGGTCCCATGCAGGTACTGGTTGTTTTCTGGGAGGCTTGATATTCTTTATCCCTCTCAGGAACTGTCTTAGCAAAGGATGTGAGAACACTGGTGGATCACAATTGTATCTTGCTGAGATTGCTGAGGCATGAATGTTTATGGAAGAATATGAGAGTCCAGTATGAAACATTTCTGCCAAGTATTCCAATATCTGAGGTATACTCAGTACTGTTGTATCCTGACCCCTGTTGGCAGCCCAGATGCTGAATCTCTTCCAATTGGCTGAATAGGCTTTTCTGGTGGATGGTCTGCGTGCTTCCAATAAGATATCCTGAACTGCCTTGGAAAGACTGGAGGCGGAAGGAGTTATAGTAACCTCCAGGCTGTCGGATGTAATGATTTCAGGTTCTGGTGAACAGTCCTGTAGTTGTGTTGTGTTAGGAGCAGGGGCCATAGGGGCAGAGGCCACGGTTTGGTCCGAGTTATGCTCAACAGTAATAGGTACCAGTGTTGCCTTGGCCAGTCTGGAGCTATCAAAATGCCTGTTGGTTGTTCTGCTTTGATCTTCAGGATCACCTTGGTCAACAGTGGCAGAGGAGAAAACGCATACATTTTTAGGGAATTCCAGCTGAAGGAGAGAGCATCCGTTGTCCAGGCTAGTGCATGGTGGGTCCTGGTACAGAACTTTTCCAGGTGATGATTCGTGTGAGACGCAAATAGATCTATGTCCGGTCTTCCCCATGTCTTTGTTATTTATGAAAAAATGTGGGGATGCAGCATCCATTCGTGTGGATCCAAGAAATTTCTGCTCAGCTTGTCCGCCAGTACATTGTCCTTGCCTGGCACAAACTGGGATTGCAGGTGTATCTTCAGACTCGGTGCTTTTTTCCCCAGAGAGTCATTGTTAGCCTGCAGAGGGGGTATGAATGAGTCCCTCCCTGCTTGTTTATATACCACATGACAGTGGTGTTGTCTGTCCTTATTAGTAAATGTCCTTGCTGCAGTGATTTTTGAAACTCGATTGCATGTATCACTGCCATCATCTCTTTTTGGTTTATGTGCAGATGTCTTTCCTTTGGTGTCCACTGACCTTGAACGCATCTGCCCTCCATGTGCACCCCCCATCCATGATCTGAGGCGTCTGTTGTAATTGTTTGACCTGCTTGAGGTCTGTTGAAAGACATGCCTTTGTTTGATTGACTTGCTTGAGCCCACCACAAGAATTCCTTTTGCAGACATGGAATAAGTGGGATTACGTCCTCTAGGCTTTGGCTGTGTTGGGACCATAAGTTTTTCAAATACCATTGCAGCTTTCTCATATGAAGTCTTGCCAAAGGTATCAGAAGAATGCATGATGCCATGAACCCCAGGGCCTGCAGGAATTTCCTTGCAGTCAGCTGGGAGAGCCGTGCTAGGCCTTTGAAGTACTCTGGTAACTGCTGTTGTTTTTCCTCTGTGAGGTAGGCCATTTGTGTTTGTGTGTCCAGTTTGGATCCTAGGAAAATAATCTGTTGCGATGGTAGTAGTCTTGATTTCTGAATGTTGACTGTGTATCCCAAGGCCTGTAGTAATTGCATGACATAGTCCAAGTTTTTTATTAAGGTTTGTCTGTTGTCTGCTTGTATGAGACAGTCATCCAGTTAGGGGTATATTTGAATTCCCTGGAGTCTGCAGTGTGCCACTACTGATGCCAGGCATTTCGTGAACACTCTGGGCGCAGTAGATAAGCCAAACGGCAATGCTGAGAATTGATAGTGCTCTGTTCCTGCAAGAAATCTGAGGTATCTTCTGCAGCTTTGTCTGATTGGGACATGCAGGTATACCTCCTTGAGGTCCAGAGTGACCAGCCAAGACCCCTTGCCCAGCATGGGAAGGAGTTGCTGTAACATCAGCATTTTGAACTTTGGCACAATGAGGAAGGTATTTAGAGTAGACAAGTCCAGTATAGGCCTCCATTTGTTTTCCTTTCTTGGAACAAGGAACAGTCTTGAATAGAAACCCTGGCCTTGTTCCTGGGGAGGTACCTTTTCTATTGCTTTTATACTTAATAGCTTTGAAACTTGAATGAGTGCCTCTGCCCTTTGATGGTGTGGCAGGTTTGGCATGGCTTGTCTTGTAGGTAAAGTATGGAAGTGGAATTTGTAACCCTTGTCTATTAAATCCAGGATCCAACTGTCCTTGGTTAAGGTATGCCAGTTTGTTGAGAATAAGGATAATTTTCTGCCCAAGGGTGCTTCTCTCTGAGCCCTTGTAGGCGGTATGAAAGTCAAGTTATTGTGATTGTTCTTGTGGTGCAGCTGGACTGGCTGCAGCACTTCTTTGATTTGTAGGTTGCCATTGGCGTCCCCTGTAGGATCCTCGGTATTGTCCTCGGCCTCGGCCATGCCTGTTCTTTCCCCTTTGAAACTTGTCCGAGTCTGGGAAGGACCAATTCTTTGAAGGCCAGTTTCTACTGAATCTGGGTGGCTGAACCTGGAGGAAATCCTTGACTGTCTGTACTGACTTAGCTTTTTCCTCAATGGACTTCAACTCATCTTGTGCATTAGCGCCAAAAAGCTTCTGTTTTTCCAGAGGTGCATCAAGTAACTTTGCTTTGACATGGTCTGGCAGTGGCTGATCTTTTAACCAAGCATGTCTACGTATTACAGCCTCAGTCATAGCTGCCCTACATGAAGCTTCCAATGCATCATAACCACACTGAAGAAAATGGTTGTTAACCTGCTGAGTGTTATGTATGTGATCCTGCAATGCCTTACTATCAAGGGGCTCAGGAGAGGCTAACTTGTTCTGTAAATCATCCAGTAAAAAATCCTGGTACTGAAACATATGAAAAAGGCAGTTAAGAGACCCCATGGCTAGGGTGGTGGAGGTATAAACTTTTTTACCCCATCTCTCCATAGACCTGGCTTCCCTATCCACTGGCAAAGGATTCTTGGCAGAGGAGGTAGCCACTCCCTTGGGACCCTGTGAAATAGTTTCTAAATCCACGGTGTGGGCCTTAAAGAGATGTTTGTGAGTGTCAGGGACTCTGTAATATCTATCTGGCTTGACAGGAACAGGGGGGAAGAGAGTCAGGGTTAGCACTGGAATCAGAGAAAACATCATCCAAAACATCCATCACAGGAGGAATAGCTAAAGGTCTGTGCTGGGGAAGCTTTAGGAAGGTACGGAGCCTTTTCCTGGAATCAGAGAATTCCTGACCCTGCCATTGGAAATGCTCCCTCATTGAGTGCAGGACTTCACCAAAAGTGAAATCCTCTGGAGGAGAGGCAGAGGGGGAATTGATTCCTCAGCATCAGAGTCCTCGTTGGCCTGGAAAGATTCTTCTTGAATGTCTGAATGCTCAGAATCCCCAGAGGCCTCATCTGAGGAGAGGTTTTCAGTCTGCTCAGTTCTAGGCCTTTTCTCTGCAGGAGGCTGAGAACCTCTGTCAGGGTGAGACTGAGACCCCCTGATAAGGGAAATAAGGTCTGCAGCAAGAGACAATCTGTTTATCAGAAGAGGGGGCCTGGACAGCAGGTTTAGGATGGGCCTTGGCCTGGCTGGCGGCCTTAGCACGTGCAAAGGCCTTGATGGACATAGATACAGGGGGCCTAGCAGCCCCACGTGCAGGAGTGACCTTGTCCACCGGAATGGTGTCGGGTAAATCAAGAACTTCGGTATCCGGAGGAAAATCAACAACTGGCACCAGAGAGGTCTCCGGGACCGAAGGACTAGTTATCGCTATGTCGTCGGTCTGGAGCGGCTGAATTACCGCTTCCGCAGGGACCGAAGCACTAGCGGAGGGTCTAGGAGTAGTATTGGTAGAGGACGCGGGCCGAGGATGCCGGTCCCGGTCCTTCCGTTTTTTGGAAGACTGAGCTGTCGGAAGATCCGACGGCATGATATACGCGAAGGATTCACCAAAAAAGTCTTCAGCAAATTCTGCCCGGTGCCTGAGAGTGCGCTTATTGAAGCAAGCACAGGCAGCACAGGCCGAGACGTCGTGGTCTGGGCCCAGGCAAGGAAGACAGTAAGAATGGAAGTCCTTATGAGGTATTTGTTTACCACAAGACAAAAAATTATTAACTTTCTCAATTTGTTCTGACATCAGCTGAGGCAAGAAAAATGTTCCCCAACGGGGTACTTAGCTTTTAGATGACTTCGGTACTGAAAACACAGGAGCTGACCGACCGGCACTTGCGAACTGCTTCTGCTTCGGGCACCGCGCAGCAAGAAAGACTGAAGAAGATGGCGTCGGCCGATGCCTTTATACTCCAGCCGTTGTGACGTTGGAGAGGAGGCGACACCAGCCGACGCCGGACCCAGACTTCGGAATTCGGCCGACCGAGGGCTGCCTGAGGCAGGACAACCCATATGTTATGACTGCAGTTGCATTCTTGAAGGACATTTGGGTTATCTTGCTGGCAGGCTACCCTCAGTCGGCCTGAATTCCAAAATCTAGGTCCGGCGTCGGCTGCTGTCGCCTCTTCCCTTATGTCAGTGCGCCAGGGGTATAAAAGATGCAGCCGACGCCATTTTCTTCAGTTTTTCTTGCCCCAGATGTCAGGTGCCCCCAAAAGGGTAGGCTAAAAAAAATATGTCAATAAAACATACATGCACCAAACTATATATTTTGCCTTCATCTTCAAGCAAATACACCACATAGGTTGTATAGAATAGAGAAGTACAGAAAAGTTCCAGCAAACAAATGGGGGATGGCAGGTGGGTAACCTGGACTGCAACAGTGAATACACTTGAACATCTACATTTATGGTAAGTGTACACAATTGTACTATGTTCTTCGCGTTTCACTGTTGCAGTCATTACAATTGGGTTGAATCCCAAAGCTAAGGTTGGGAGGCTGGAGTTAAATAACATTAGGAGCGGCTATTAGGCCCTGCAGAACTGCAGTGGCAAAGCCTGCCCTGGATTTAGAGTAGAGTGGTAAATGATAGTGCTTTGTGAAGGTGTGCACTAAACTCCAAGTAGCAGCACTCCCCTGAGGAAAGCTGCTGAAGTGGCTGCTGCTCTGGCTGAATGTGGCCTAATGCCTTTAGGTACTGGTTTGCCATGTTGTGAATAGTAGAAATAAATGCAGTGGCCTATCCACTTTGAAATAGTCTGCTTTGAGATAGCCTTTCCTTGTGATCCTGCAGCATATGCCACTAGTAGTTGATCTGTCTTTCTGAAAGCTTTGGTTCTGTTCAAATAGAAACGTAGCTGTCTGTGTATGTCCAAAGAATGCAGAATTATCTCCCCCTTATTCTGTGGGTTTGGATAAAAGGTAGACAGATGAATAGTTTGGTTAAGGGCCACACTGGACACTACCTTAGGCATAAATGTCGGGTTTGTCCTAAGAGAACCCCTGTCTGGATAAAAAATGGTAAAAGGTTCCACAGCCATGAGTGCCTGTAGCTCTTTGACTTGTCTTGCAGAAGTTATTGCTAGGAGCAGAGCTGTTTTCCAAGATAAAAACTTTATATCAGCTGCAGCGGCTGGCTGAAAAGGAGGCAGGGTGAGTTTTTCCAAGACATAATTGAGGTTCCATGTAGGTATTGGTGATCTCCTCGGAGGCCTTACATTTTTGGCCTCTCTGAGGTACTGCCTTAATAAAGGATGAGAAAAGATTGGTGGCTCTGTATTGTAATGATCCGAAATGGCAAAGGCATGAATTTTTATAGATGAAAAGGATAGGCCTTTGTCCAGCATCTCAGTCAAGTATTGCAAAATTTGAGGAATATTTGGTACAGCTGTGTCAATTCCTTGTGCCTGGTTCCAAGCACAGAATCTCTTCCATTTTCCAGCGTAGGATTTTCTAGTACTAGGCCTCCTGGTCTCCAAAATGACATCCATCACCGCTTTAGTGAGAGGTGTGTTTTGTATGACTACATTATCCGCCATGCTGCCAGATTTAAGGTCTTGAGTTGGCTGTGCAGAATCTGATTGTTCTGCTGGGACAGTAGATGAGACACTTGAGGTAAGGTCCAGGCAGAGCATGGAGACAAGTTCCTTAGGATTGGATACCAGTACTGGCGTGGCCAGTCTGGGGCAATCAGTATCATTTTTGGCTTCTCCTGTCTGACCTTTAGGAGTACCTTGGGGAGGAGAGGCAGAGGTGGAAAGGCATATACTGTTAAGTTTTTCCAGCTGAAAGATAGGACATCCACTTTCCATGCTTGTCTGTGATAAGTCCTTGTGCAGAATCTCTTTAGTTGGCAGTTGTGAGGTGAGGCAAATAGATCTATGTCTGGGCATCCCCATTTCCTTGTTACCATGCTGAAGACTTGTGGATCCAATTTCCACTCGTGGGGATCCAGGAGGTTTCTGCTTAGTTCGTCTGCCAGAGTATTTATCTTTCCTGGCAGGAATTGTGCCTGCAGATGTACTTGGTAAGTCAATGCTGTGTCCCACAAGGTCAGGGCTAGTCTGCAAAGAGGGTAAGAATGAGTACCTCCCTGCTTGTTTATATACCACATGACCGTGGTATTGCCTGTCTATCAGTAGTTGTCCAGGATGAAGTAGGTCCTTGAAGGCTGTCAGGGCATTCTGAACAGCTAGCATCTCTTTTTGATTGATATGTAGATGCATTTGGTTTGCGGACCATGTGCCTTGAATACATCTTCCTGCCATGTGGGCTCCCAAGCATAATCCGATGCATCTGTTGTTAATGTCTGTGTGGCTGGGGGTAGAGTGAATGGCTGTCCCTTGTTCTGGTGACAGGCCTTCGCCCACCATCGAAACTCCTGTTGCAGGCAGGGAATGAGAGTAACTATTGTTTCCAGGCTGTGGCAATGTTGAGTCCAAACACTTTTTAGGTACCAGTGAAGTTTCCTCATATGCAGTCTTGCATATGGAATTAGTAGAATGCAGGATGCCATGAAGCCCAAAGCCTGCAGAATTTTTCTTGCAGATAACTGGGCCTTTGTTGCCAACAGTTTGAAATAGGTAGTCAGTTGCCTTTGTTTGTTTGGCATGAGATAAGCCACCTGGGCAGTTGTATTTAAGCTTGTACCCAGGAATATTATCTCTTGAGAGGGTACTAGTTTTGATTTCTGTTCGTTGACTGTGTACCCTAGGCATGGTAATAATCTCTTTACAAACGCCAGATGCTGTAGTAGAATGTCCTTGTTCTCTGCTTGAATGAGGCAGTCGTCCAAGTAAGGAAATATCTGTATTCCTCTTTGTCTGCAGTATGCAATTACTGGTGCCAAGCACTTTATGAAGACCCTGGGCGCAGTAGATAAGCCAAAGGGCAGTGCAGAGAATTGGTAGTGCATTGAGCCAGCGTTGAATGTGAGGTATCTTCTGCATGTTTGTCTGATTGGGACATGCAGGTATGCTTCTTTTAAATCTAAAGTGACAAGCCAAGCCTTCTTGCCTAACACGGGCAGAATCTGCTGTAGAGTCAACATTTTGAATTTTGGAATATCCAGATATGTGTTTAGATAGGTCCAGTGTTGGTCTCCAGGCTTTGTCCTTTCTGGGTACCAATAACAGTCTGGAATAGAATCCTTGTCCCTGCTCTTGCTCTGGTACTTGTTGAATGGCCCTCATGTCCATGAGGGATGACACTTGTTCTTGTGCCTCTGCCCACTGAGATGTTTTGGCAGATCTGGCCAACCGTTTGCCCTTGGCAGGGTATGGAAGTGAAACCTGTAGCCTTGTGACACTATATTTAAGACCCATTTGTCCTGGGTTATTATGTGCCAATTTTGAGAAAAAAGTGCTAGTTTTCCCCCTAAAGGTGCTGCCAAAAGATAAGTGCTTGGCGCAGGCAGGGGGAAGTCATTGTGACGGTTTCCTGTATGGCTGTGATTTGTCTTCCCCAGTTTTGGAGGTAGAAGCACCCCATTGTTTAGACCTGTATGAACCTTGGGGCTGGGATCTGCCTCTAGGGCGTCTGTATCTGCCCCTTTGTGGCCTGCCTGACACTGGAAAGGACCAATTCTTTGTAGGCCAGTGTCTGCTAAATCTTGGTGGCTGTACCTGTAAGAAATCCTTGACTGTTTGCATAGATTTAGCTTTGTCCTCCATTTTCTTTAACACCTCTTCTGCTTTAACACCAAACGAAATGTCATGCTGTAATGGAGCATCTAATAATTTTGCTTTAACATGATCAGGTAGATTTTGTTCCTTTAACCAAGCATGCCTCCTAATGACAGAACCCATAACTGTGGCCCTGCAGGAGGCCTCCAGAGAATCAAAACCACATTGCAAAGTACGCTTTCCAACTTGTTCAGCTGATGGCAATAAATCCTGCATTTCTTTGTTTTCTGCACATTCAGAATTTATCAATATTTTCTGTTTAAGCAGTGACATAATATATTGCTGATATTTGAGCATATGAAACTGACAATTTAAAGCCCTTATAGCCAAGGTAGCAGAAGTGTAAATCTTTTTTCCCCATCTGTCCAGTGCCCTTGAATCCCTGTCAGAGGGAGTAGGGTTTTTTGCAGTGGAAGCCTTGATCCCTTTGGACCCCGAGAGATAGTTTCTGGGTCAGCACCAGGGTTTTTGAAAAGGAATTTATGAAAGTCAGGAACCGTGTAGTACCTGTCCGGCTTAACAGGAGCTGGAGGTAAGGAGTCAGGGGTCAGACTGGACTCTGAAAATACATCTACAATGTCTAACAGGTGGAATAGCTAGGGGCCTGTATTGTGGTAGTAAAAGGAAGTCTCTGAGTCTTTTCTTAGATTCTGAATAATCTTGACTCTCCCAGTGGAAATGCTCCCTCATGGTATGTAAAGTTTCCCCAAAAGAATAATCCTCAGGAGGAGAGGCTGAAGGGACTGATTCTTCAGCATCAGAATCCTCATAGGGAGGAAGAAAGTATTCCTGATCAGAAGAGCAATCAGATGAAATAGAAACCTGATCTGAATATTCAGATTCTGTCTCTTGCCTAGGCCTCTTATCAGGAGGGGGATGGGAACCCCTGATCAAAGTAATTAGGTCTTCGGCCATTTTCAGCATCTGTTTTTCAGGCATGGAGGCCTGTCCATGAGGTTGTTGTACTTGTTTCTTTGTCTTTAAAGGTGCTTTAGTCTTTGCCTTTGAAGCTGAAGTCGTTTTAACATATAAATGAGTAGATCTGAAAACACCCTCAGAAGCAGATGCCTGCTCATCAGCTCCGGACCCATCTGAGGGAATAGTTTCCGAAGGTCCAATACCTTAAGCTTCCAGCGGCCTTGTCGACTCTATGTGGGTGTCGGTAGCAGCCTGCGAGTCTAAAGTAGCGGTTGTCAGGAGCTGCGAAGGCGCCTCATTGAGAACTGGCGAACCGGTGACTGGCTTAGAAGAAGCCTCGTCGTCGGTTTTGGACCTCGGATGCCTGTCCTTTTCTTTGCGTTTCTTGTGAATTCCAATAGTCTGATGGCTATCCGATGACATTGTATATTTAAATCTTCTGCCAAAATAGTGAAATGCAAAATCGTACTGACGCTTAATACTGCGTTGGTTAAATCTAGCACAAAACTGACAACTAGCCACGTCGTGGTCAGGGCCTAGGCAAGGAGCACAGTAAGAATGAAAGTCCTTATGAGGTATTTGCTTCCCACAAGAAATACAATTATTAACTTTTTCTGACATCGGTGTGGAGCAAAAAAAAGTTTCCACAACGGGGTACTTAGCTTTTAGTGAAGACTTCGGATCTGAAATTCGAACACGAAAATCTCAGGAGTCGGCCGACCGGCACTTGCGAACTGCTTTTGCTTCGGGCACCGCGCGGCAAGAAAGACTGAAGAAAATGGCGTGGGCTGCATCTTTTATACCCCTAGCGCACTGACGTCAGGGAAGAGGCGACAGCAACCGACGCCAGACCTAGACTTTGGAATTCAGGCCGACTGAGGGTAGCCTGCCAGCAGGATAACCCAATTATAATGACTGCAAAAGTGAAACATAAAGAACATCCTGGGAGGCCCTTATGGAAGAACATTCCTGAGAACCACTGAACCAAAGGCCGCTCTTCCCCTGGAGATCAGATCCAATTTGTAATGCTTGATAAAGGTGTGGGGCTTAGCCCAAATGGCAGCTGCACAAATGTCATCCATGGAGGCCCTAGAGTGGAAGGCAACAGATGCTGCAATAGCCCTAGTTGAGTGAGCTTTGATTTGGCCAGGCTTAGATCCCTCCGTAAGAGAATATGTGAAGGCAATGCAATCCCCGAGCCATTTAGACAAGTAACTTTCGATACTGCGCCTCCCATTCTAGGACCTGCAAAGGAGATGAAAAGCTGGTACGACTTGCGAAAGTATTTAGTTCTGTCCAGACAGAAATGTATTGTCTATGAACATCCAAGTGATGTAGGCAGTATACTCCCTTGTTGGAGCAATTTGGGAAGAACACAGGGAGCTCAATGGACTGGTTAATCGAAAAGTCAGAAACCATTTGGGGAGAAAGGATGGGTTAGTACGAAGTAATCCTCTGTCCTTATGAAAGATCAGATAAGGGCTCTTGATACATAGTGCTTGTAATTCAGAAATTCATCTGGCTGAGGTTATAGCCACCAGAAATAAAGATTTCCATGACAGAAATTTTAGATCACATGTCGCAGCCGGCTCAAAAGGGGGCAGAGAAAAAGACTGCAGAACCCAGGACAGATTCCATGCCACCACCTGCTGCCTGACAGGAAGCCTGCTGTGGAAAATCTTGGAAAGGCGAGAGGAAATAAGCGGGACTCCATCTGACCCATTATGGAAGTTGGAAACAGCTGCTAGATGGACTCAAATGGTGGAAGCGGACTCCCCATTGTCGAACAGTTCAGCCAGGTAATGAAGAATAGTGGCTACGGGGGCTGAAAATGGGTCTAGCTTCTGATTATGTATCCAAATAGAAAATCTTTTCCATTTGTCCCTGTAAAGTTTCCTGGTGGATGGTTTATGAGAGGCCAAGATAATATCATGTACGGGTGAAGAGAGGGATTCCTGGCTAGCAACTAACGGAAGTGGAGGAACCAAGCTGTCAGCTTGAGATTGAACAGATTCGTGGGAGTCAGCCCTTGTGGGTGAGATATGTGGTCCTGATGAGTGCCTAGGATCCAAGGAGGTTGTAACAGATGAGGTCGGAGGAAGGGAAACCACACTTGAAGAGGTCAGAATGAGGCAATGAGGATCACTTCGCTTTTCAACTGAATAGCTTCCCTTAGAACAAGGGGGATCAGAGGATAAGCATAAAGGAATCAAAGCGTCTCTCGGTGACTCCCCGAGAGGGGGAAAGAGGGCAAAGTAGCTGCTGCATTTTGTGTTTGAGGGGGAGGCAAAAAGGTCGCAGCACGGCTACCCCCAATGGCTGAAAATTTCCACCTTCACACTCGGGTTGAGAGACCACTCATGAGGATGGAGAATGCATCTGCTCAGCCTGCCCGCAATCACGTTGGAGCTCCCCGGGATATGCGTTGCGATCAGAATGCGTTTGGAAGCTATCGCCCACTGCCAGATTCTCATTGCTTCGTGACATAGGGGGTAGGATTTAGTCCCTCCCTGTTAATGTACCAGACTACGGACATGTTGTCCGACTGGACAGCAATCGCACCGGACAGGAGAAGCAGATGGAAAGCTTGCAACACCAACAGCACCACTCAAATCCAGGACATTGATATGCAAGCTGACCGCTACATTGGACCACGTGCCTTGGATTGACTTTCCCCTGGAAGTGGCCCCCCACCCCATCAAGGAAGCATCCATGGTCACCGTGGCGCTGGGCTAAGGAGCCTGGAAGGGGTGACAGCAAAGATTTTCATCTGTACTCATCCACCAGAGGAAATCTTGTTTGCAAGTGTTGGTGATGAGAATCTGTGAGCTCAGGGAGTGAAGATTGGGTATCAAATGGGCCTGAAGAAGCCATTGTTGTAATCTCATGTGTAGTCTGGCTAAGGGAATAGGGATGGCTGCAGCCATAGAACCCAAGGCTTGGAGAACTTCCCTTGCAGACACCTTTCTTCGACAGAGTATCGCTTGAATCTGTGCCCTTAATCTCTGAAGCCTGTGAAGAGGAAGTGAGATCAGGCTTGACTGGGTGCTGAATATTGCCCCTATGAATTCCAATTGTTGCGAGGGTTGAAGGTTGGATTTCTCCCAATGTATGGTGATGCCCAGTGACTCCGCTAGAACCAGGGTGTAGTGGAGGGCCCTGATTAGTAGACGCTTGGTGGGGGCAGAGAGGAGCCAATCTTCTAGGTATGGAAACACCTGGAATCCCTGAAGTCTCAGATGAGCTGTTATCACTGCAAGGCATTTCGTGAACACTCTGGGGGCCATCAAGAGACCGAAAGGCAGGGCTCTGAATTGGTAGTGATTGGCTCCCAACTGGAAGGGAAGGAGGCTCCTGGAGTGCTTGTCCATCCTGATATGGTAATCCCATCCCGGAGATCTAATGAGCACATCCATCAGAAAGGGACGGATGGTTTGAATCGTGACCATGCAGAACTTGGTCTGAACTACCGATTTGTTTAGTTGGCTGAGATCCAGAATGGGCCTCCAGTCCCGTTTTCTTTGGCACCAAAAAGAATCTCGAGTAGAACACTGATCCGCACTGATCTGGGGGGACCTGTTGGATGGCTCGCTTTTGACATAGCTTTCATATTTCAGAAGCTGCCTCCTCCCTTTGACTGGGTGGAACATCGGGAAGGGATTTCGGAGGTCTTGGGTAAGATATTAGGGGATTATGGTAGCCTCTGGTTATGATTCTCTGCACCCACTGATCATTTGTAATAGAGAGCCAGGCAGCTTGGTGTAGAGAAAAATGCATCCCGACTGCTTCCAGAGGAAAGCAATAGGGCAGAGCTTCAGGAGCACTGATACGGTCTACCAGAGAAGGAATCTCTGGAGCCCTGGTTCCGAGGACCCCCTCTGCCCCAAAACAGGCATCTTCCATTATTGGAACCCCCTCTGCCTCTGGAGGAATCCTCACCACGTGCGCCACGGAAAGGACCTTGAGACGTCTTGTGTCACATCTTCTCGCTCCTCTGATTCCTGGAGAAAGAATGCTGAGGTTTGGAAAAAGTGTAGGCCAATGGTAGACGAAGTCTTCCCGTCTTGCTTGCACCTGGCTAATGTATCCTTGACCTTAGCACCAAACGGAGCTGATGGTTTGATAGGGGCATTTAAAAAGGAAGACTTGAAGTAGTCCGCGAGGTCACAAATGCGCATCCAGGCGTGGCGTCTCATGACTACGCCTGTACCTACAGCTCTAGCCACTCCTTCGGATGTCTGTGACAGCAACCTCATGGATGAATTGGATATTGACTCTAGGGTGGCAAGTTGGGAAGTAACTTTATCTCGTGCTCCAGCTGATACTTAGCCCGCGAGGGTTCTGGAGAGTTTGGAGATAAGATCTCTCTGGAGCCTCGTAAAACGTGCCAAAAACTTCAGAGACCTAACTGCAAAGGTAGCTGACGGAAAAACTCACTTCCCTAACCTGTCCACTGCCCGGGACTCTCTGTTGGGCAGGTGAACAGCAGGACTCTATTCCGCAAGATCCTTTTTCGCAGCTGCCGCCACCACCATAGCATCCACTGGCAAACCTCTAGACCAATGGAGTTGATCCTCTGGAGGGGAGAATACCTTATCTGATCTCCTAGGGATGGCATCAATGGTATCCGGATTCTTCCACGCCTACTGCACGATGAGCTTAACCAACTCATCGGCGGGGGGGGTCACCCAAGAATACAGAGGGCCGAGAGCGAAAGGTCTGCAGGAATACGGATTCCTCCGAGGAAGAGTTGGAGGGCTTCCATTCACCCCTCTGTTTCAAGATTTCCATGATGTCTCCGAAGGAGACATAGTCAGGGGGTGACCTGTGGGGATCCTTCCCCATCATTGTAGTTTGTATCTTCCACGAGGGGACTCCTGTGTGGAGTCCATGCGTTTCATCTTACATGCCCATTTCCAAGGGGGTTCTTCGGTGGGAGCATCCGAAGTAGACTCAGAAAGGGAAATACTCTGGACAGGGGTTTCCTGGGCCTTGTGCTCTCGGAGTCCTGGGAGGGTGGCCTTTGACAGCTGTGGCTCAGAAGGAACTGGGGGGATAACAGACGTAGGAGGACTGCTAGAAGCAAGCACCCTCTCCATCACCCAGAAAGCACCACCTGTAGAGGAGTGGGAGCCTGGAACTGAAGAAGATAAAAATTGGAACCGGGGTCACACCCCGCTCCACATGGTCCGCCTCTGGGGACAGAGCCTCAAGCAAACTCGGAGCAGTAGTCACCCTCAAATCAGAGGCTGGGAAAGACAACACAGTTGAACCGAGACTGGAACCAGAGGTTCCACCCCCGCAAGCATGAGATTGAGGGAGGGTGGGTTCCGACGGAACAGACACCCAAAGGGGCCTGGGGGCCTCAGACACTGTTGTTGTCGGTGCCGAGTAAGGGGGTCCTCTAGAAAACATCAGATATATGAGCCTTGGAACCAAGGGATCCTAGGGAGGAGAGTATGCAGGGGTCACTAGAGTAATAGACCCAAAGTCTGGAGTGGGACAGGGTCTAGGCAAATTCGAAATTCCCCTGGTGGTCAGCAGCTGGTCAAAAAGGCGCACTACATCCAATTCTGAAAGGCTCCTGGTGGATCTTACTGATGCCCCTGAGGGGGAATCAGGCCAGTCCAAAAAGGGGCTGCAGGCTTGTCAGGCAAAAGGGTCCACAGATGACAAACATCGGGTCTGTGGTGTATCACAGAACGGCACCGACGATTCCAACTTAGAAACAGGCAACAACAGTATGGCTGGTGCCGAGAACAGGCTTGGAGCCAAAGTCACAACACGGGTGGATGTCAAAAACAGTTCTGAAGTTGTTGTCGGAACTGACATTGGCCCAGAGGTGGGCGACGTTGGTGCCAAGACAGAAACAGACAAACTGATCGGAACCAAGGTAGTAGATGGTGCCGTAGTTGTCGGTGCAGGGGTAGGCGCCGACGAGGCGACCTGGATAAGCTTAGCTGGAGCCGAACTCGGAA
The DNA here is from genome assembly GCF_019279795.1 of Protopterus annectens. Taxonomy (NCBI): domain Eukaryota; kingdom Metazoa; phylum Chordata; order Ceratodontiformes; family Protopteridae; genus Protopterus; species Protopterus annectens. The sequence continues at coordinate 1,600,721,562 of NC_056732.1, forward strand.
CCGATGTAGTCAGAACCGAGAAGGCAGTTACGGTGTTCTGAGGAAGACTTTTGGGCCTCGTGCATATGGCTTTTACCTCCATCACCAGCCGAAGAAGGGGCTGAGCGAGGACGTTTCTTGTCCACAGACGGAGAGGATGAGACCTCTGTCACAGAAATAGCCTCTGAAAAAGGCAGTACAACCAGGCCCTTCAAAATCAATTTATTCCGACGTTCATTCAGCGTCCGCTGACCGAAGCTAGCACAAATATCACACAGGGTTTTCGCCGACAAATGCAGAACCCCCAAACACTACACACACTCTTCATGAAAGTCGCTATTCGGAAGTTTGCCACTGCAAGAAGAGCAGTGTTTAAACCCCGTAGTTCCCTTCTTCTCAGACATAACAGTACACACACTCACACAAAAAGAAAAGAGTGAGGAAAGTGGAGAAAATGAAGAAAGTAGAGAGAGAAAATACCAGCAATGGTAATAAATTACCACAAGGGTAGAAAGTTCAAAATACCAACAACAGTACGAAAGGGATACCTGTGGGTAGAGCTGAGAATATAAAGATATCAAAGAACAAGCTATAAACGAGAAAAAACTTTTACAAAAACATGAAAATGTATAAGATAAATCACTTAGCTGGAGAGCTCGGTGAAACGCTGCTATATGGCTGTGCGGCAAACGAGATCTGAGGTAACTGAGTAAAGGGCATTGTGGGTAGCAGCTTAGCTCGAGAGTTTTTGGTGCATGCAAGTTTGGTATAAGGCCGACTTGGTTCTGAAGGCACAGAACCCATCAGTTACAAATGGGAAGAAGATTAACAACTTCAGATGTCCACTGTTTAGATCTCTGCATTCCATGTGGCTGCTGTCTGGGGGGGGGGGGTCTGCTTTCACATGGTCTGGGCTGAAATGACCTGGTGGGAGCAGGAAAAGACCAGTGCTTGGAGGGGCAATGCCTGCTGAACCTGGATGGCTGGACTTGTAAGAAACCCTTAACTGTCTGCATAGAGTTTGCTTTTTCTTTCATCTTTTTTAAGACCTCTTCTGCCTTAGTGCCAAATAAGTTGTCTTTGTGCAAGGGGGCATGCAACAATTTAGATTTAACATCTGGACAAGGGCTGTTCCCTTAAGTCATGCATGCCTTCTAAGGACAGAAAGTACAATTGTGTACACTTAACCATAAATGTAGATGTTCCGAGTGTATTCACTGTTGCAGTCATTACATTTGGGTTATCTGCTTGCACTTGCCCTCAGCCGGCCTGATTATCAAAGTCTTGGGTCCTGCGTCGGTTGCTGTCTCGTCTTCCATGACGTCAGGTAGTCAGGGGTATAAAGCATGCAGCCGACGCCATTACATCAGTTTTTCTTGCCCCAGATGTCAGGAGCCCCATTAATAGGAAGCAATTATATACAAGGTTATACCTCCAACAAAAAGCAAATACACCAGAAAGCTTAACTACAGTACACAAGAAGAGAGGTACAGTGAATACACTCATCTACATTTATGGTAAGTGTACACAACTACACTATTACATTTGGGTAGATTCCCAAAGCAAAGGAAGGGAGGAGAAAATTAGAGAGCATTAGGACCAGCTATTAGGCCCTGCAAGACTGCAGCAGCAAAACCAGCTCTGGATTTAGAAAAAATAGGCAAGTGGTAATGCTTGGTGAAGGTATGAACAGAAATCCAGGTAGCAGCTTCTAGGATGTCCCTGGAAGGAACACCAAATGCAGCCCTGGTGGAATGTGATCGTATCCCCTGTGGGGTAGGTTTTCCATGGTGCTTACAGCAGAAATGAATGCAATAGCCTATCCACTTAGAAATGGTTTGCTTTGAAATGGCCTTCCCCTCTGCCCCTGCAGCAAAGGCAAGTAGAAGCTGTTCAGTTTTCCTGAGAGGCGTCCTGTCCAAATAAAATCTAAGCTGTCTGTGCACATCCAAAGAGTGCAGTGTTCATTCTCCTTTGTTCTGTGGATTAGAAAATAAGGTTGGCAAATGAATGGGCTAATTAAGGGCCACACTGGATACCCCCTTGGGCATAAAGGAAGGAGTGGTCCTGAGGGACACCCTGTCTGCATGGAAGATTATGAAGGGCTCCACTGCCATGAGAGCTTGTAATTCAGACACTCTTCTTGCTGAAGTGATGGCTAAAAGGAAGGCTGTTTTCCAAGAAAGGAATTTCAACTCTGCAGTTTCAGCTGGCTGAAAAGGAAGTAGAGTGAGCTTTTCCAATACAAGGTTAAGGTCCCAGGCTGGAGTAGGGGCTCTCCTGGGTGGTCTTAAAATTTTTGGCCCCTCTGAGGAACTGCTTCATCAGGGGGTGAGAGAAGAGGGGTGGCTCAGTATTATAATGTGCTGAAATGGCTGAGGCATGAATGTTAATAGAAGAAAAGGAAAGGCCCCTGTGAGGCATCTCTGTTAAGTATTGAAGAATATGTGGTAAGCTGGGCACTGTTGTGGCCATCCCCTGAGTTTGGCTCCAAGAAGAGTATATTTTCCACTTTTCAGCATAGGATTTTCTAGTACTAGGCTTCCTTACCTCCAGAATGACATCCAGCACTTGCTAACTGAGGGATAGTATTGGAGGGCTCAGATAATTAGCCAGGCTGCAAGGTTCAGGGTTTGAAGCTGGGGGTGCAGAATCTGGCCCTCCTGCTGGGACAGCAGGGAAGGGGTCTGAGGCAGGTGCCATGGTTCCAGCAGTGACATACTGCGCAAGAGGGGGTACCAGTGTTGGCGTGACCAGTCTAGTGCAATGAGTATTGTCCTTGGTTTGTCCTGTTTGATCTTTAGTAGAACATTCGAGAGGAGAGGCAGAGGGAGAAAGGCATAAACTGAGAGGCTTTCCCAGGTGAAGGACAGGTCATCCATTTTCCATGCTTGTCTGTGGGGAGTCCTTGTGCAGAATTTGTCCAATTGGTAGTTCTGAGGGGAGGCAAATAGGTCTACCCTTGGGCTCCCCCATTTGTTTCTCAAAATGTTGAATATCTTTGGTTCCAGTTTCCACTTCTGTGGGTCCATGAGAGTTCTGATTAGGTTGTCTGCCAGTGAATTTAGCTTGCTTGGCAAGAATTGAGCTTGTAGGTGCACTTGGTAGCTCAAGGCTGTGTTCTACAGAGTCATGGCTAGTCCGCAGAGAGGGTATGAGTGGGTTCCCCCCCCTGCTTGTTTATGTACCACATAACAGTGGTGTCTGTCTTTACCAATAATTGTCCTGGAAGAATGTGGTCCTTGAAGGCTGTCAGAGAATTCTGTACAGCTAACATTTCTTTTTGATTGATATGCAGGTGCATTAGACTTGGGTTCCATTTGCCCTGAATGCACTTCCCTGCCAGGCGAGCCACCCATGCATAGTCTGATGCGTCTGTTAGGGTTTGGGCAGCAGGGGGTAGTGTGAATAGTAGCCCCTTGCTTTGGTGGCAGGCCTCTGCCCACCAAAGGAACTCTAGGAGTAGGCAAGGTACAATGGGAATCATTGTTTCTAGACCCTGAGAATATTGACACCATAGGCTTTTTAGATACCATTGTAGTTTCCTCATATGCAGTCTTGCATATGGAATTAGAAGAATGCAGGAGGCCATGAACCCCAAGGCTTGTAGTATTTGCCTTGCAGATAGCAGGGTTTTTGTGCTACTTGTTTGAAGTAGGTTGTCAAATGAATGTTTCTCCGGGGTGAGGAACGCCATCTGGGAAGATGTATTAAAGCTTGCCCCCAGGAATATAATTTGTTGACAGGGTACCAGGTGTGATTTCTTTTCATTTATGGTGTACCTCGGACAAGTTAGTACCTTTTGTACAAAGGCCAGATGATTCAAAAGTATGTCCTGGCTTTCTGCATGAATTAATCAATCATCCAGGTATGGGTATATTTGAATATTTCTTTGTTGCAAAATGCAATGACTGGAGCTAAGCACTTTGTGAATTCCCTGGGCGCAGTAGATAAGCCAAAGGGCAGTGTGTGAAGCCTGCTTTGAAGCGTAGGTATCTTCTGCAAGATTTATAAACAAAACTGGATACCAAACCAAGGATCCACAACGATGAACCAAACAGACAAATATCCACCACAGCAATGGAAGAAAACAGTTACAGCAAATACGAAGCGAAATCCTTTATTGCCACAAGATACAGACTAAGCGCTTTCACCAGTAAACTGGTATCCTCAGAGACTCTGAGGATACCAGTTTACTGGTGAAAGCGCTTAGTCTGTATCTTGTGGCAATAAAGGATTTGCTGTAACTGTTTTCTTCCATTGCTGTGGTGGATATTTGTCTGTTTGGTTCATCTTCTGCAAGATTCCCTGATTAGGATGTGCAGGTAGGCTTCCTTTAAATCTAGTGTTGTCAACCAGGTGTCACTGCCTAGCATAGGGAGCAACTGGTGAAGAGTCAGCATCTTGAATTTTGGAATCACCAAAAAGGTGTTTAGAGTAGACAGGTCCAGGATAGGACACCATGAATTGTATTTTCTGAGTACCAGGAAAAGTCTAGAGTAGAAACCTTGTCCCTTTTCCTCTTCTGGTACCAACTGAATAGCCCCCATGCTTAAGAGAGAAAATACTTGCTTTTGGGCCTCTGCCCATTGATTTGGGGGGTAGATCTGGCCACCCACTTGGTGTTGGTAACGTGTGGAACTGAAATCTGTATCCCTGGGACACTGTATTTAAAACCCATTTGTCCTGGGTAATGAGTAACCAGTTCTTGGCATGAAGAGCAATCTTTCCCCCCAAAGGGGCAGTCAGTTGAGAAGTGCTTGGAAGTTTTAAAAAGAAGTCATTGAGACAGTTTACCATAGAGGGGAGTTTTAATACTCCCAGATTTGGAAGTGGAGGCCCCCCACTGCTTAGTCCTATGTGTACCCTGGGACTGAAGCCTGGGAGCTCTGCTGGATCTGGGTTTGGACTGAGAAGGTCTGGAAGAGGCAGGAAAGGACCAATTCTTGGAAGGCCAATGCCTACTAAACCTTGGAGGTTGTACTTGTAAAAAATCTTTAACAGTTTACATACATTTAGCTTTTTCCTCCATCTTTTTAAGAACTTCTTCTACCTTGTTGCCAAACAGGCGGTCCTGGTTTAAGGGAGCATCCAGTAATTTTGCTTTAACATGATCTGGCAAGGATTGCTCCTTAAGCCAAGCATGCCTTCTAAGTACAGACCTCAGTTACAGCAGCCCTGCAAGATGCCTCTAGTGTATCAAAACCACATTGCAAAGTATGTTTTCCAACCTGTTCAGCTGAATGCAGCAAATCCTGTAAATCCTTTTCAGCACAATCAGGAATCAACATCATTTTCTGTTTAAGCAATCCAATAATATGCTGCTGATACTTTAACATATGAAACTGTCAGTTTAAGGTCCTAATGGCCAAAGTTGCAGAAGTGTATACCTTCTTACCCCATCTATCCACAGCACCCTGGAGTCTCTATCAGAGGGGCTAGGATTGGCAGTAGTAGCTTTAATGCCCTTGGGTCCCTGTGAAATGGTTTCAGGATCTGCAGTAGGATTTTTAAAAAGGAACTTGTGAGAGTCAGGGACCCTGTAATATCCATCAGGTTTTCTGGGAGCAGGAGGTAAAGACTCAGGGGCCTAGCTAGATTCCGAAAAGGCATCATCAACAATGTCTAGAACAGGAGGTATGGCTAAAGGCCTGTGCTGGGGCAGGAGTAAGAAATCCCTAAGCCTCTTTTCAGAATCAGAGAAATCCTGACTTTCCCAATGAAAATGCTCCCTGAGAGTATGCAAGGTTTCACCAAAAGAGAAATCCTCTGGGGGAGAGCAGAGGGAATAGAGTCCTCTGCATCAGAATCCTCACAGGTAGATAAGGGGAAACAGAAAATTCAGCATTCTGGTCAGAAGTATCATAAGCAAACTCAGTCCTAGGTCTCTTAGAGGGGGAAAGCTGGCTTCCCCTGATTAAAGTAATAAGGTCTTCAGCCATTCTTATCAATTGTTTTTTAGGCATAGAGGTCTGACCCTGCGGTCTGGGCGTCTGTTTTCTAGGCATGGTTCGAGTTCTAGGCCTTGAAGAAGAAGATGGCGTCGGTTTAATACACAAGTCAGTAGGCCTGAAAACACCCTCAGAAGCCTGTGCCTGCACAGCGGCTCTGGACCCATCCAAGGTAGAGACATCCGCAGGTTCCACAGTTGAAGCATCTCGCGGCATACCAGACTCCGAATGGTTCTCAGTAGAGGCCTGTGAATCTGAAGTAGTGAGTATCAGGGGCTGCGAAAGCGCCCCACTGAGTACTAGCGAACTGGCGACTGGCTTAGGAGAAGTGTCGTTGGCAGCTTTGGACCTAGGCGGTCTGTCTCTGTCTTTATCTTTGCATTTTTGTCAGAATGTCGATAGTCGGATGGCTTACCGAAGACATATCAGGATAATTGAACCGAGCATCAAAATATTTAGAAGCGAAAATATACTGACGACGGATAGCTTGTGGTTTAAATAAGGCACAAAACCGACGGCGAGGTACATCATGGTCAGGGCCTAGGCAAGGAATACAGTACAAATTAAAATCTTTAGGGGGTATTTGCTCTCCACAAGTAATGCAATTATTTACTTTTACTGATCTCGGTTAAGAGCAAGAAAAAGTTTCCCCAACGGGGTAGTTAGCTTTTAGTTGAAGACTTTGGTTCTGAAACTCAGGAGTCAGCAGACCGGCATTTGCAAACTGCTTATGCTTCGGGCACCACACGGCAAGAAAGACTGATGTAATGGCGTCGGCTGCATGTTTTATACCCCTGACGTCATGGAAGAAGGGACAGTAACCGACGCAGGACCCAAGACTTTGTTAATCAGGCCGACTGAGGGCTACTGCAAGCAGATAACCCAAATGTGATGACTGCAACAGTGAAACACGAAGAACATCAGGATCTCTAAGTGTAGGCCTCAGAAGAAAGGTCCTCTCAAAGGCCTTAGATAATTTGAGAGGAAACTGTAAGCAGCTGATAATTTGACCTTGACAGTGGAATAGCTGGCACCATTTTTAAAAAGACAGACTAGAAAGTCTAAGACTACTGGAAGTGGTGCCGAAAATGGGTCTAAATTTCTTTCCACAGCTGAAACAGAGAACCTTTTCCATGTGCTTTTGAAAATCTTCCTAGTACAAAGTCTCTGAGAGGAAGTAAGAATATGGACAATTTGGGAGGAGAGTCTGGACTGACTAGCCAAGCAGTTACCTTGGCGACTTAAATGTCCAGAAGAGGTAGGTCAAAGGGGTGAGAAAATTTGGAGCGAGATCCGACAGTCATAGAGGCTGTTTCAGATGAGGCTATATGTAGTGGAAACAAACTTGTCGAGGCCGAAAGGGGGCATTAAGATTAAAATGACCTTCCTCTCCACTGCTTTCAGAAGAAATGTTGGGATGAAAGGTGTTGGAAAAGGGCACAGAGGAGACAAGGGAGGCCATGTGTGGATCGAGAATCCCAAGGCGACTCCCTCCTCGGGGGGAGGGGGTCACGACAAAGAACCTGATGCATTTATTGTTTTGGGGAGAAGCCAAAAGACTGCAGCAAAGTTGGCCCCAGTGATGAAAAATCAGCACCAACACCTTCTGATTGAGGGACCACTCGTAAAGCAATTTGATGATCTGATAAAGCCGTCTACTAGAACACTGAACTTCCCCAACCCCTGAGTTTGCTTTGCTAAGAGATGGAAAGATATCACCCATTGCCAAACCCTCATAGCTTCACAATATAATGGATAAGATCAGGTTCCCCTTGCTTGCTGATGTACCAAACTACTGACATGTCAGTTTGGATAGATACAAGTCCTTCAGGGAGGAGGTCCTGAAAGGCCTAAAATGCTAGAGGGAATGCTCTCATCGCCAGACTGTTGACTGGCTTTGGAAGGAGATCATGTGCCTTGGACCGTCTTTTCCCTGTAGTGTACCCTCATTCCAAAACAGAAGTGTCCATGGTCACAGTGGCTATCAGCTGGGAATGAAAAATGGGCAACTTTGCAATACCATAGGTGATTGGGGCCATCAGCAGATGTGCATGTTCCATAACTATTCATAAGACGCACTGGGAAAGCCAGTTGTCACATTGTTAGAGTCCACTGTAATGTTCTCATGTGATTTCTCGTGAGAGGGACTACAGTGATGGAGGCTGCCACTGAACCCAGTAAAAGAAGGACCATTTTTGCCATTGGCTGTTGGGATGAAAAAACAATTTGAGCCTAATTGTAAAATGCTGATAACCTGCTCCATGGAAGCTTTGTTGTCTGATGAATTGTGTGTGTGTGTGCCCCTCTGACCTCTATGACTTGAACAGGGCAAAATTCTGACTTGCCCAGCTGGACTGAGATTCCCAACATTAGACACATTTCGTGCAAGGGGCTTCTCGCTTGGATAAGCAGATTCCTGGCAGGGGTAGAAATGAGCCAGTCATCCAGATATGGGCATACCTAGAACCCTTGCAGCCTGAGGTAAGCTGCTAACACTGCCATGCTTTTGCTAGTCAAAGGGGAGGGCTCTGAATTCGAAATGACTGGCTCCCAAACAGAAGTACAGATACCCTCTGGATAGCTTGCCCATCTTGCTATGACTGTACACATCATGTAGGTCTATGCAGCACACCCAATCGTTCACTCTCGGAAGTAGGGAATGGACTGAACCATGACCACCTGGAACTCTGAATGTCTGGCATTGACTGACGGGGCTGAGGTCCCTGGCCTTTTTTGGCACCAAAAAGAATCTTGAGTAAGTTATGGATCCAAGTTGGTCTGGTGAGACCTCTTGGATGACTCACTTGTTAAGCAGGCTTTACACTTCCTCGAGTGTTGCTGGTCTCTGAGACAGTGGAACACATGGTAACTTTTTTTGAATTTGGGGGAAATGACAGGAAATGCAATAGCCTATGGTTAGTATCCTCTGTGCCCAATTGTCATTTGTGATGGACATCCAAGCTTTGGAGTACAGGGACAGGCAAACCACTCCCACAACTGCCTCCAGAGAAAGGCAGTTGGGCAACTCTTTAGGAGCGCTAAGACCTCTTGATGAAGGGACCTCTGGAACCTTTTGTTCTGCAATCCACTTCTGCCTCATGTGCAATGTACATTGTTAGAATTTCCCCCTTCTGCCTCCAGAAGTGTCAGAAGAGAAGCCTTGGAATTTCCAGAACCATAGTTTTAGAGAGAAAACTGGATCCAAAGTTTTGGATGACTTTAGTAGCCAGAGCCAGTCTGTCAGAGAGGAAGAATGATCCAGATAGTGTTTTCTAGACTCCTTAGTCAAAAGTTTTGTCTCCACTGGATTTGTCTGCAGACTTTTTTTGATGAAGGGAAAGCTCCAGAGCCAGTTTGCTGAGACTTGGAATTTTTTCCTGCAGGGGCAGGGAGAATTCTCCCTCAGGATTAATTTTTCCTCTCTACTACTGCCAGAGTACCAAAGGCAGTACATACATCACACTGTTTGTCCAAGTGAGAAGTTCCAAGGAGGTAAACACACTTAAGAGTGTGCATCCAAAGTTTATCCGACAAGCAAGAGGATCACAGAACATTGCTAACTTTTAGTTATGTACTCACCATAACTTCAGATGTTTGGGATCCATCTCGCCTACATTCTGTACTGATGGGCTCGGAGCCGATCCCTCGGCTCCGACTCGCTTTTATGCTATAGAGCGAGGCCTCTTATTGGCTGAGCTATCTTTATCCCAGGATGCACCACCACTAATCCCCCAGATCTTGTTTGTCCGCATTCATGCACACATGCACAACTTGATTATATAACATTGTTAGATGTTTCAAGATGAAACAACAGGATTCGGACCTTCTGATATCCTCTGATCTCCAAGGAAGGGGAAGGAGGGTGGGTTATTAGAATGGCGAGATGGATCCCAAACATCTAAGTTATGGTGAGTACATAACTAAAAGATGTTATGTGATCCTATCTCTACATTCTGTACTGATGGGACAGCGTCCCTAGCACCTAAATCCCGGGTGGCTCATTGGAAAACACTCCTGAGCACTGTGGAACCAAATGAAGCTCGTCCTCTAGATGCCACATCTAATTTGTAGTGGGAAATGAAGGTGTGCGGGGAAGACCATGTAGCCACAGCACAAATGTCACTAATAGCAAGCTTAGAATGAAATGCTATCGACGTAGCCATAGCCCTTGTAGAATGAGCTTTGACAGAGGTGGTAAGTTCTTTGTTAGAATAAAAATAAGCTTGAGTAATACAGTCCCTGATCCATTTGGCAATAGTGACCTTTGTGACAGCTTTGCCCAATTTGTTATCTGCAAAGGATACAAACAACTGATCTGTTTTCCTTGTTTGTTTGGTCCTGTCTAAATAAAAACGTAACTGTCTGTGGACATCTAGTGTGTGGAATATGAACTCCGCTTTGTTAGAGTATTTTGGGAAAAAAACTGGAAGCTCTAACGATTGTTGTAAGCAGAAACTAGAACAAACTTTAGGGACAAAGGAAGGATTTGGCCTGAGGGATACTCTGTCTTTGTGAAAAACCAAGTACGGGGGTTTTACAGACAAGGCTTGAAGCTCTGAAACTCTTCTGGCAGAAGTAATTGCCACCAGAAAGGCTGTCTTCCATGATAGGAACTTTAGATAACATGTAGCTGCCGGTTCAAAGGGGTAAGAAGTCAAGGCGCGTAACACTATATCGAGATCCCATGGAGGTGCAGGATGAGAAATCGGAGGTCTTAATAGAGCAGCACCTTTCAAGAAGGTCTTACACAATCTGTTGCTCATTAAAGGTGGGTCTATGGATTCATGAAAATTAGAGATTGCTGCCAATTGTACCTTGATGGTAGAAACTGAACAGCCTTGATTGAAAAGAGAAGTCAAAAATTTTAGTACCTCTGCCATGGGAATAGAAATGGGGTCCAGGCCCCGGAGTTGAGCCCAAATAGCAAATCTTTTCCATTTGCTAGAATACAGTTTCTTTGTAGCCGACTTATGGGCCGAAGATAATATGTGTACAACATCTGGATCCAATGTATGACTCCTGACTAACGTCGGAAGAGGAGCCAAGCCGTCAATTTTAAGGTGTGTAGGGACTGGTGGAATAGTCCCGACTGGTGAACAAGTAGGTCTGGGATCTGATCCAGGAACCATGGACCTTCCAGAGCATGTCTCCGAAGATAGGGGAACCACACTTGACGAGGCCAGTAAGGAGCAATTAAGATCATTTTGCTCCCCAAGAGAGATGCCTTTTGAATCATCCTGGGAAGGAGAGGAACTGGAGGGAAGGCATAAAGCAAGCCGGTGGGCCAAGGATGGACTAATGCGTCCATGGGGCTCTTCCCCGGAGCCGGGGTTAGGGAGAAGAATTCTTTGCACTTTGCATTCAGAGGAGTCGCGAAGAGATCGCAACACGGAACTCCCCATTTGCTGAAAATCTGACTTGCCACTGAGATATTCAGTGACCATTCGTGAGGAGAGAGGATGGTTCTGCTCAATTTGTCGGCTATCACATTGGACTTGCCCGGTATGTGAGTAGCCACTAGGAAGCGTTTGGTCGAGACTGCCCATTCCCAAACAATCATGGCTTCTCTGCAAAGAGGATAGGATCTGGTCCCTCCCTGTTTGTTCAGGTACCAGACAACTGACATGTCTTGAGTGAACAGCAATTACGCCCTGAGGGAGATCATCGTGAAGGGCTTGAAGGGACAGAAGCACTGCCCTCATTTCCAAGACGTTGATATGAAGTAAAGTCTCTTCCGAGTGCCATTTGCCTTGGACTGACCTGCCCAGGGAATGCCCCCCCCCCCCCATCTGGGAGGCGTCCGTGGTCAAAATGGCCGCCGGAGGAGGTAGAACAAAGGGTCGTCCCTGATCCAAGTTGGAGGGCACTAGCCACCAGCGAAGGTCCCGTTTGCAAGATTCCGTGATCCATATGAGGTGACTGAGAGGGAGTTCCTGAAAGGACCACTGAGCTGAAAGAAGCCACTGAAAAATTCTCATGTGCAACCTTGCCAGGGGAACTAGAAGAACCGTGGCGGACATGGATCCTAATAGCTGCAGGACCATTCTGGCTGGGGCTTTGGATCTGGTAAGTAAGGCTCGAACTTGAGCCTGTATGGTTTGTATCCTGTCTGTAGGTAGATAGACCCGCATTCGGTTTGAGTCTATCTCTACCCCTATGAATCTTATGCGTTGAGATGGCAGCAACACAGACTTTGGCCAATTGAAGGTGATTCCAAGGGAATTGCCCAGTGATATAGTGGCTTGTAGGCTCCGCAATAGTAGATCCAAAAAGTAAAGTTTTAAATTTAACAAAATTTTTTTTTTTTTTTTTTTTAAACACTATACAGTTAAACACACAGAGAAAGAGAGTCAAGGCCCTCTAACTTAAACGGGTACTTGACCCAGGAAAGAGACACTAGAAGTAAAGCAACAGGGGAAGGCCCCTCTAACTAAAACGGGAAACCTTCCCTGACTAAACAAATCACAAATTTCTCAACAGAAATTAACCAAACACACTCAAATAACAACAATAGCTGTTAAAACAGCTTTTGGGTTCAAAGTAAGCAATTTTCTGACAGGAAAAAGCCTAAATAAATAGTACTTAGCCCAGCCAAGTTGAGACCACGTCTAAGCTTGTTAGCGGCAAACGAGATCTGGGGGATTAGTGGTGGTGCATCCTGGGATAAAGATAGCTCAGCCAATAAGAGGCCTCGCTCTATAGCATAAGCGTGCCGAGTCGGAGCCGAGGGATCGGCTCCGAGCCCATCAGTACAGAATGTAGGCGAGATAGGATCACATAACATCTCAACACAACATGAAAGACGAGTAGAAAATATAAAACGTATATATAAAAGGTACAGCTATTGGGGCCAAGGAGCAAGGAAATTGAAAGAGAAACTCTAGGAATTTAGATATATTGACTACAAAAGGGGAGGTAGGATAAAAATGTATAAGATACTAGGGAACAAAGTGAAAAAAGAGAATCAAAAAATTCTTACTAGACTTCACCCACACGAGCAAGGAGATCCAAGTCTGTCTCAAATGAGAGGCAACTTATATCTAGAGTGGTTGCATGGGAATCTCTCAGGATTTGGGGTCTCAATTATTATTCTCGTGGGTAACCATTTGAAATGTCAGGAAATGCTACATCGAATTCCATACAGACAATGAATGGCCAAAAGAAATTACTTACACATACCAAGTCTGAGATGTTATTTCTCAGAATATTCCCTTTTCTCTCTATCAGAGTTGGCAATAATAAGTTTAGGGAGTGTTGAGGAGCTTGCAAAATGAAGCTTAAAGGTGAACAACAATTTCCAAATTCACTCTTGTGTTTTTGGTCCTTTATGGCTTGTCAGCAATCAGCATTTCGAGTGCAGACATTCTGATAAGGAGACATTGTCATGATACCCCTTTCAAGTATCCAGATGAGAAAGATACAGTGGTATCTCAAGTCTCCTTGGTCCCAGCACCAACTTCCTTTGTCTTTTCAAATCCCTGAGCTTGTCAAGACAGAAGGATATCCCTAAATCCAGGATTCCCCTTCTCCCCTTATGTCCCAAAGCAGTCAGTCACCACAGACTTTACTGGGGAGTAGCCTCAGGAGTGATAAAGTGCAAGATATGTGGGACAAAAAGGAAAGATGCAAACAAATATGAAAGAGATGCTTGCCCTGATCAAAGCACTCGACTGTGAATCATCCTTGGCCACCTGGACCTCTTCAAGTAGTTACTGACACTACTACTACAGTGATGTGGTACATCAACAAACAAGGGAGAACCAAGCTGTACCACCTTGTAGGCCAGACATGTAAGCTAGGGAAATAAATTCACAGAACAATCTCTCAATACAAGCACCCTACAGTCTGTCAGGGCATAACTATGTAACAGGACAAGGGCAGACCCTCACGAATGGAAACTTGATCAGAGGGTCTTCCAAGATTTGATGCATCTACGGGGAGTTCACGTAGACCTCTTTGCCTGCTCTGAACAATCAGCTGGCAAGATTATGCTCCAGGATTCCATACCAGAAGGCCTGAAATACAGATGCCTTTTCTTTTCCTTGGAAAGGAGAGTTCATGTATGCTCTTCCACCCTTTCCACCAATATCCAGAGTACTTCTTGGAGGAT